>NC_139910.1:16046628-16224042 GCF_905171665.1 Trachurus trachurus | reverse complement strand
CAACCCACTCGTGTTTTTCCGACCTGTTTTACCGGTGAAAGTCACTATAACGGCCACTCGTAACTTCCGACCGGTGAACTCGTACCAGATCGAACTGGTACCACTTCACGGTCGGAAAAATACGAGTTTCCTTGAACGCACCATAACAGTCCTCGTCGCTACGTCACCACATTCACGGCGTCCCTTGGCTGCACACACAGCCCTGCATGCCGTTCTCTCTCCTCATTGGATAAAAACTGTAGGATACGATAAATGTTTTCTCCTCGGCTCAGAGCAGAGCAGAGGGACTGACAGACCTGTGTTTCAGTCCAAACACTCTATGTAAGTGATTGCTGTCGGAAGATATAACTATTTAAGACTTATATTAACACAAATATATCACTTACTTCTGCTTTAATGCCGTTATTCTGTCTAATTGTCGCTACTTGTGCTAAACTGCTGTATAGTTTGACACAAGAGCTGAAGGGAAAACCATCTCCTCTCTTTGGAAAGTTGTTAAGAGGGCTTTGACTGTGTTCTCGCAGGAATCTGCTTTTTTCTACAGCTCAATAAAAAAAAATGTTATCGTGACCAAGAGTCACTGTGGATGAAAAGATGAAAATTACTCCCCAGGCTGACAAATAAATGAATTTCCTTTCGAGCGCTGCAGGCTGGAGTCTATCCCAGTGAGCATTTGTTGAGGAGCAAAGAAAAGACCTTGGACGGTCCGGCAGTTCATCACAGGACACATCCACTTCTTGGCTGTATTTCAGCTGTAAGTGCCAGTGACCAGGCCAGAGCTGTCATTTGTCATTACTCCATTGTCCTTGTAGTTTGCTATCTTGAAGTATTTACAGTATTTACAGTATAATCATGTGAAACTATGAACATTAAGCATGTTGGAGCAGTGGGTTTGTTTGGATAGCACGGTCTCCTCTAACTACACAACGTAAAAATATGAGAATCAGGTGAGAGCAGCTGTCAGATTTGGTAAAGCTACGGTGCTAAAAGTATACACAGACTACTTCTACGACTTTCACCAAACGATGTTCATGATTCATATTTAAAAAAGCACTTAAACCTTGATGCTGCAACTCAAATAAAGAGACTTGGCAGGTCCTACGTCAAAAAACGTTGTCTCCATTCAAAAGGAAAGGAGAATAGTGGAAATGATTTACAGAGTGATGAGTTGGTTTAAGTCGTTTTTTAAGTTTGGAGCTGCAGTTTGTTTTCCTGACCAGACACAGCCATGTATCATAATCAATGGAGTCGCACTTGGAGGCGTCACGCAATTGTCATTTAACGTTCACTTTCCTTTGTAACTCTTGACACAGAACACTTTACTTTTGCAGGTCAACGGCAACACACAAGCAAGTTTTGAAGACAATCCAAAAAAGGGGTTGGTGAGGAAAGAAGAAGAAAAAGAAGAAACCGACAGTATAAAAGACAGACACTGTAAGATGAGATCAGAGATGAAGGGAATGCAGACAAACAAATCCTTCCAGTGCTGCCAGTGTATGTAATGTACAAGAGAGCGGATAAGTGCACCCAACCCCAACCACCCACCCATACCCCAACCACTCACCCAGCCCCCCCCCCCTCCTTGACAGATAGCTATAGTTGTACTGAGACAGAGAAGAAGGGAGGAGGCGAGTTATGGAGTGAGAGGGGCGAAGAGAAGAGAAGAAATACGCCATGAAGATAGAAACACATAATTGCACATTGTAGAGATGAAACCACAGAATGGGATGAAACTAAATAAGTGATAATGTGAAGGAGCATTGTTCTGTGTTGAGGTCTTGAGGCTTGAAAAACATTAACACACAAGTAAACAGTAAACTCCATGAGATTAAGTAGTTTCATGACTCTTTATCGCATGACTCATGCCTGTGTATGAAGTCTGAAGCTTCAAGCAGAGGGTGCTTAGCTTAACTTAGCTTAGCTTATCTTAGCTTAGCATTAAAAAAAAAATCCCTATAGCTCTTCCACAAATACACAAGGGAAAATCTCTGCTCAGACTGACCCACATATCAGAGTTAGAGAGACATTACGCAACCAGATGTGACGTTTTTCTTGAAATTACATTAGTAAAATCACAGCACAGTCCTGCACATTGTTCACAAGTTCCAGCATCGTGTTGGGAAATAACACAAACTAACCAACCTCACTGACTGCAGACTGCATGTTGTTGAATAGGACAGACTCACAGTGTGATGCTCAACGTGCTAAACCTAGATGTCAGTGTTAAAACTCTAATTATCATTAGTTTGCATGAACATTCGTGCAAAAGAGAAAGAGCAAGACGGACAAGAAAGTATAATTATTATACTTTCTTGTCCATGTTGCTCTTTCTTTTTGCTATTAAAAAAAAAGAGTTTTTATTCCCTGCATTGTCATGTCATTCATATGGAGAGGACTGTCTATCTATGTATTACTGAAGAGCACAAGCTGTAACCCTGCGTTTGACCCCGATGACCTTTTGACCCAAATCTCAACCTGCAGTCATGACAGTGAAAAATATATGTGTCAATAAATGTGACGCGTGTGACACAGCCCGTCACTATCACTAGAACCACCGGCACACGAAAGAACAGACTGTTGTTGAGACAGATGAAAAACATTAAAACACATACACACACACACACACACACACTGATACAAAACAACCAACACCAACCAAAACAAAGGGGGATATCCTGTTTTTCCAGAGCCCACTCCTCCCAGAATAGCACAGCATGGCAGTGAGGTTGTTATCGCTCTTATCGCAGCCCACATTATAATGGTCTGTGTGGCAAGGAAACATCCCTCATTGTTTTCTTACAGGCTTCCTTTCAAACTGAAGGGCTGAAGCGGCCGAGACGGCCTCGTACCGCTGGTATCACTGTCACTCTCCTCCTGCTCTGCCTGTCTCATTAAGACACTGTGTCTCCATCAGCATTGTCGGCTTGTGTTATACAGACCCCCACCACCCTCATACACCCACCCAACCTCCCCTCACCCACCCCGAACCTTATCTTAAGTTGTGGGAGCATGTGTAGGAGGGTGTATTGTACAAACATGTACAGACACACACTTATGCAGCAATCTCTTCAACTCCCACTTTAACTTACGTGTACAACACTATCTCCTTACACATGCAACACATGCAACCTCTACCCTGCATAGCACTGATACACCACCCATCTCATTAAAAACTGGTTTTAATATTATTTTTGTTTTTTAAATCTTATCACAAATGACAGAGAGCAAACTCTTAAATCAAGCCATAGATACACACCGATCAGCCACAACAATAAAACCCAGTCACCTGTCTTAATGTTATGGTTGATCGGTGTAAATATCATAGTGGTGCATGAACTAACATGTCCATTGTGCACATGCATTGCATATCTTAGCAGGAATCTCGTGCACAGCACATTGCTCGCACTCAGCTATGGTTTTTGCATCATGCACTCACAAACTCGCGCACACACACGAGACACGGTCACACATCAGTTACACCCATATCTGTGTCACTCCCCTGAGCACTTCTCACATCCACACTCGCTGATAGTTTGGTATGTGAAAGTATCACGGCCTCATAACAAGCAGCTTTACACGGCAGCTGCTGCTCTGCCCAAGAGCGCTCCGCTGGCACGCCTTTACCCCCCGTACGTAAACCCACGCTCCAGGTATTTGCGGCATGCGATCCGGTCCAAGCCGGGGGGCATTGTGCACATGTGCAGGGGTCAAGGCAAACTTCAGCAGAGGTCAAAAAGTTAGTAATTTGAACAACAAGGTCAAAACTTTCATTTGGGGGGCAGCTCGGGCTGGAGGTTTGGGATGGGATGGTGCTGCAGCTACATTCCTTCACTCTTGTCAGCAGTGTGTGTGTGTGTGTGTGTGTGTGTGTGTGTGTGTGTGTGTGTGTGTGTGTGTGTGTTTGTGTGTGTTTGTGCTGCCAAGGTGAAGATGGGTTTTACAGTTATGTTGTGTTGTAAAGTTTTTTTTTCTGGTGGGGCAATAGAGACTCTGATGTTTGCTCCATTTGGCTCCATTTTCTCTTTGTGCTGTTACAATATCAGCCTCCTGGTCAAGTAGACCTACTGATGCTGAATTGGATTGTTTCCAACATGTGTGACCTCTAACCCTATGTGTAGACATCTGCAGCTAAATGTACAACTCAGCCCTCAACCATCACTGTTCAGATAAAACCTGCAACATGAGGAAGAGGATGAAATAGACTCTGGATTGAAGCGGCGCTGCAGATCTTTGCATAGCACACGTGCCATTTTTTGTTTTGTTTTGTCTTGTCTTCCCCCTGATGATGGTCAGTCATGGCTGATGATTTGATCTGTGATGTGTGGCTGTTTTGTTTTGTTTTTTACACACAATCACACTGAGCGTCATTCATCTATAAAGTTACAACATGTTCAGGAACAGATGCAAAACCTGAAGATCCAGACAAAACACATGACATGATGAGCGAGCAAACATGTCGTACACAAGCAGACTCTTGTCCAGTGTCATCATCAGCAACTGTCATGTTACACGGTAAGCACGAGTCAGTTTAATGTCAATGCAAACAGAGAGGTCCTCTCCACTCACTTATAAGTCAAGGTCATTACGGTGGGGCAGCACCGACACCAAATGCACCGCATAGTGAAAGCTGTGCACCTGTCTCACTAACTGTCAGGGCCAACTGTTGAGGACAGACGGTCGTGGGAAAACTCAGAGGGCAGAGCGCTGTGATGTTTTGTTAGTCTGCCTCAGCTGAGTAAAGAGATGATTTGCCAGCTGAGGGCCAGGAGCTAAATTTACAGCGCGGTGGAGCACTTGACTTGCCAAATGTCCCCCTCGCTCTTTGTGTCAAAGATCAGCAGGAATTACATTCTAATCAACTGAGCGTATTTTTAGAGGAACTAATTTAATGAAAGTTTGCGTCACTTCAGATTCACCTATGAATACATAGCAGGGCCGGTGCTAGCAATTCTGGGCCCCCTGAAAGAATACTAAAGTGGGCCCCTGCCCCCTGACTTTTCCACTTTTTTTCTTAGACTATGTATGTATTCTCATTTTTTATATAGCCTACTTTGTTTTGATGCTAATGCAGCATTACTATGAGTATTAGTCAGGGTCTTATGCAGAATAATTCAGCCATTCAAAGATTAGACTACTGGGGTTTCTTGTGGGCCCTACTGGGCTCTGGGCCCCTAGAATTATCATCACCTTCCTCCCCTACAACAGCCCTGCTACATAGCTAGTATATTAAAATAAAATAAAAAACGGTGTCTTGACTGGCTGTAGGGAAAATTTGCCAACTTATTAAAACAGGAAAAGCTCAAAAGAAAAGGTATTGTATTGAATTAACATGGTTGGCACCACACAAACAATTGAATTAGTTTTCAATGAGCTTGTTGAGACAAAGGCTTCCTGCACTTTTTAATGCCAGTGCACAAGGCATTACACTGTTTTTAATGAACACTCACCATAAAGTCAATTAGATATAATGATGCTGAGTGTAGTCCTGAGACGTGGTTTTGGACACCACGTCTCACACACTGTCTGAGCCTGAATGGTGGGTCGGACATGTTTGTCTTCAACCTGAGTTTGGCTGCATGTGGTTAAACACACTTTTCAACAGAATTGTTTATATCTCAGCAACGACATGTGACTTAAAGGAGCACCAGAGGATTTTTTAATAAATGTCACCCAGTGCTGGTAAACACGTGTGACACTTCACATTAGCTGAACGTGTGTGCGTGCGAGATCACTCGTTTAAAGGGAAGTAGTCCATTGTGTGGTCAGCTCTGTGGCCTCGCGTGGTCGTGCATGTTTCAGCATGCGAATTGACTGTCCAACACACTGCAAAATGTGTGAAAAAAAAACATAGCATGGTATATACACTGCATCTTCATCCACTGTGGACAGATAAAGTTACTGTAGAGTGAATTGACCTTTTGTGTCTGTGCAGTTTTCTGTCCTTGAATGTGTGGCTCACAGATGGCACGTTTACCTTTGAAATAAGCTGCATTTTTTTAGACAATTAGTCCTTGATTTCACACAGAGGTAGAAAAGCCACTTCTCGTTTCCAGCTGGTGAAATCACTTTTCAGTCCTGAGGGTTCAATTACTTGTTTTTAAATAGGAAAGGCCAAATGTCCCAGTATTGAAAACAAAGAAAACAACACTGTTCCTGTGTTGCACTGGAGTCCTGTGTAGAACTATCTGACCTTACTCAAGTCAGCCCACCACCTATTGTACTGCTGCAAACCCCTTCTGGCCTGCCTCTACTTCGTCTGCTCAATGAAATCCTCACAGATTGCAGTTTGAGTGGTTGTTGTCAGCCTGATGTTCCTTCAACATCTGGATTTGAACCCACCTACTTAAAAAAAAAAAGTTTCTTGGGGGGGGATCTTTGCCTTAATTTGACAGGACAGTGGAGAGAGACAGGAAGATGAGGAGAGACACACAGTAAAGATTGGGAAACAATCCCTGCTTCGGGTAATGCCAACATGCTCTTAACCACTCAACCGTTGAACACCCCTGCACCCATCTACTTGAATTCAATCATTCAGCCTTATGCTCCTTCTCGGCTGCTGTGTTCCTCCAGGGAATGTGGTTTGACATTGCCGTCCCTGCACACAAGGTCATCACACACAATCCAGACTGTGGATCCTCGGTGGTGGAACAAGCTACTGATGAGTAAATGTAGTGTAAAAAAGTGTAAATGTAAGACTGAAAAGAGTAAATATTAAGTCAGACTGTGACATACTCGTTCATATTTTTCAAAACAGTGTGTTTTCACTTTTAATGCTTCAAGAGAAAAAGGCATAGGATGGAGACTGACACATAGGTTTGGCAAACATTGCACTATCTTGGGTAACACTGCTGGGGTTGCTCTGATAAACAGCATCCACACAGGGTAGAAACACTAATACTGGTGGATGTGCTTGTCATAAATATGTCTCTTTTTTTTAAATGTATCCTCTTGATAATGATGTATTTGCTCTTTGTTCTTGGAAGTAACACTCTGTTACTATAGGTATTAAGTTTGGATGTTTGTTAGAGCACATGAAGACACCATTAAATCAAATTATGAGAGGTTACAAAAACAAATACACCACTCTCCACAGTTTTCATCCACTTCAACATGTGGACAACTTCAAAGCTTGACAGGCCTTGCTGTTGCTAATCTGTGATTGGATGATCACTGTGCAGAGGAGGGGTTCAGCAAAACATCAATTTGATGTCCAGTTGTCGGTTTGTTAGAAGAAGAGGTGAACTGGTAAAACAACTAGATTAGCTTTAGAGACGGTTGAGGTCAGTGCAGGTTCCTTTGCCTCCTTTGATCTGCTGACTTTGAAGGCAAGTGCCAGCAATTATCCACCACATGACCTGTGTTTTCAGTGTCACACTCCTGCCTGTTTCCAATCCTCAAACTTTTAATAATCCTTTTGTGGTGGGGGAAAGAAAAAAAAAACTCATACTTTTTGTTCTGTCAGATCCATTCACAAACGGAAAAGAGTCAACAAGTCATCTTTGGCAAGATAAAGGTGAGAATTTGAGTAATTTATTTAAAATATAAGTTTTACAAACTAACTATCAAAATGGCTTCATTAACACCAGATCTCTCAAAGTAAACCATTGTCAGAACCAAAGGTTATCGCTCCGAAGTGGCTGTAGATTTTGTGGACTGTATCCCTTAATTGGTCAGGGGCCGGTGCCAAGACTCAAAGTGAGAGTGAAGTAGTGAAGTGGTGCCAGCAGAATAGCCATGCCGCAAGAGGAAGGAGTATTGTTCTTGGCATGGATCGATGCGACCATATCCAAACACCCAGATGGACTCCAACAGGCTCCAGCAATAATACACTCACCGAGAGAGAGAATAGAGGTCACCTCAGGATACACGCACAATAAATACATTGTGACTGGCTGTCTCTGTCCAAAGATATTTCTCTGCTCACAGACCTTATCTGCATCAGCAGCAAACTGAGGAGAAGTACTTGGTGAACCATTAGTTTGAAATATAAACAGAGACCAGAACAACAACAAAAAAAAGGTAGTGAGCTTCATGCATGGATGCTTTTACTGGTCCGGGAGGGGGTTCATGTAAAACACAATCACTCTTCTAGGGAATATTTCAGAATGTCTTGCAAAGGTTTGTGATGATAATACACCAGCATGGTACAGAACAGTTTGAGTCTGAAAGATCTCTCTGTGTGCAGCACCAAAAAGACTGGTGCAGTGAGGAGTGTGGGCTAAAAATACATGTGCAATTGTGATTGTCTCCAACTGTGAAGTTAGTATCAATTTGCAGCTCCTAAAGACATACTGTAGTCAAGGATGGGTTGCAGCTCTAGAAAGTTTGCAGCTTCTGATTCGTACCAGTGTGCAAACCCAAACAGGTTCATCTTTTCTCAGAATATCTTGGGTGTGTTGCCAACACATACGCAAAATAACATGATAACGATTACACAGTGGAATTCATCTATCCAAAAATGTGTACTTGTGGTATCAATGTCTAGACAAATGCAAGACAGACGGGCGTACACATATGTGAAAAAATAAAAGCAGATAGTCATGTGCAAACCACAAAATGAGAAAGGTGCAAACTCAATAGATGTGTGCCACCCACAGAAAGTCACACGCTTACTCACACGTCATCTTTAAATGCAACTTTCACAGTCATGCACGGCAACACAGAGGCAACACAGATAAAAACAGCCCCGACTGTGAATGTGTCTATTCAGGGGACAGCCAGTATGTGTGTGTTATACTGAATCTTTACCTCAGAGGACTCCTGCGTGAGTGGGAGAAATGTTTTTCTCTCTCTCCATCTCTATGTCACTCAGTCTCTCTCCGTCTATCTCCAGGTTTTTCTCTCAGGAAAACAAAAAAACGCAGCAGCCATAGCGACAGAGAGCAAAGGAAGACCTGGTCCGGGCCTGTCACCTTTGGAGCTTCCTGATTGGTCGAGGCCTGCTGTGTGAGCTTTGTTGCCGTGTGGACGGCGAGGCAGGCAGTTCTCTGAGCGTTGCTGTGGACGCAGAGCTATCTCAGCAGTCCTGTCAGGGAGGATTTACACTGCAGGCTTTTTTTCACTCCTGTGACATATTTTGTGGCTGGATAAAAAGCCTCAGTGTTAATGTTCATATTAAGGAAATGGAGAGAGGATCTGCTGACTTTATTGCTTATTGACAAAGGAAATGTCAGAGAGCCATTCAAAGTGGGGAAAAATCTGACACCCTGCTATTTTTTTTTTCATATAAAGAGTAATGAAAATGTCCACTGTGACTCTGCAGTAATGCACCACAGAAGATAAAACACTAATTCCTTATTTCACAAGACAAATCAGTCACAAAATATCAATATCAAAGTCAAGCTCAAACTCCCTAAGAGGAACTAGTGTCTTTGACTCCTAACCCAAGTTGTGTTGCAGTTTATTCCTGCAGTAATATAACTGTGTTTAAAACTGCAAAAATTGGCGCCTGCATATCAACATTTTCCAGCAATTCAGACGGGTTTGTTGTTGTTTATTTATACTGATGGCTGTTTTCCTACAGTGAGAAAAAACAACTACTATGTGATTCCTGTGCCAGAGACAGAATAAAAAACAATGAATGCATGTTTTTGTTAATTAACATATAGGAGTAGTCATGAAATATGATATAAATAATAGGGGTGTAAGAAAATATCGATACGGCACAATATCGCGATATTTTGAACGGCGATACTGTATCGATACAAGGACGCCAAGTATCGATATTTTATTATATAAATTGAGATGAAAAAAAAAGGTGAAATTTATTTTTTTTGGTACTAAAGTTGTAGTTGCTTGTTCAGCCCAGTAGATGGCGTTGTTGGAGGCATCAGAGGAAGAGATCAGGAAAGCCCCATCATTGTTTAAATCAAACATAATGCACATGTTTTATAAAGTTTAGAATGTGCCACAGTGCGACCGACACCGACTGATACTCGTCCGTAGCAAAGCAAACCCCAGTGCAGTGTGCTGGATGAGCTCGGCTTTCTACGCCGTGGAGGACCAGGAGAGACCGGGGCTGCACCTGGTGCAACCCCGCCGAGGCGTCACCTCAGGCGGCTTGTCAGATCACCTAAACGGGGCAAGCCAGGCTGCGTCTGTGCCGAGCTACATGCTAATCCACACACGCTAACAGCGCCTGCACTCATGCCACCAAGCGTCCGCTCCCTCGTCAACAACACGGATTACTGCAGACTGTTCACAGCTTCTCAGCGTAGCGGAGGAGCCGCTGTGTTCACGTTGTCACGGAAACCAGGTAGAACCGGAGCACCGCGAGCGCTGCAGCCCAGCTGGAGGAGCTAATGCTACAGAGCTGACCATAGACTGTAGAGCCGACAGGCTCCGCTAGCCGCTAAGCTAACGGGAGCTGGTGTTGTTGTGGTGCGAGATGCCGCGGTAGGTTCCGCTCACTGCTCAGCACACGTGGAAATCCACAGCTGTTTGTTGTGTTTGTGTGACGGACGAGTGTCTCTCACTGCCAGTGTCTGTGTGTGACTGCAGTCTGTGTGACTGCAGCCTTTATTGCCAGACAGGACGTGGAAGCGCAGGAGTGTAAATATACAGCAGGTTATGTCAGTCTCAGATAATAAGGTTATTTCATTTTCAATTTAACATTTTTATTTAAATGTAAAACTACATATTTAATTTTATTTTTACTTGTAGGAGTGCAGCAATCTACATGTTTGTATTTAATTAATTTGAACTAGTATGAAATACAAACAATTTGTCAGATGCATATATTTGCCCATTTTGCATCAATACAAAAGATTGAAGTGAGGTAAACAGACTGAGAAGTTTGTCTTATTAGAAAACACAGATGTTAACAAAGTTTTCATTTGGTGATGAATTACTACTATCATTTAATGTAAATATAGGCCTACAACTCGAATTTTTAAAATGCATAATACATTCTTAGTTTTTCAGCGAACTATGTAATATCGCAATATATCGCACAATTTGGATATCGCAATATATCGCAATATATCGTATCGTGACCCAAGTATCGTGATACGTATCGTATCGTGAAGTCCTTGCCAATACACACCCCTAATAAATAAGGTGCTAAAGCAGGATTAATTCATGTTTTGTCCACTTAAGGGGGTAGTGGACCAAGCTGTAAAGCTAACACTGACATAATACCCCCATTAAAGCTGATATGGTGGGTGTGTTAGCAAATTAACACACCCAGCAGCTGAGGCACAAAATTTGTCGTTTATTTGGGGTCATGTATTATATCTACCCAATAAAGATTAAATCCATTTTTTATAGTATAACTTGATTCTCATTCATTTTTGCTGATTGTTACTTCACTAGCAAGGACCACGCCACAACAATGTGCCGTTAAACGTCATAATGGATGGAAATGAAAGTGTTGAGGATGGAAGAATTGGCTACAGAGTGGTAAAGGTGACGGGAGGATGTCATCTGTGCTGCTGGTCTGGGAGGATGAACTGGAGACCGGCGGAGTGAGACTCCGTCCGAGCTGGATTCATCCCCCCCCCCAGACAACACCTTGGCGGAGACCTGAAGGGGATGCGCTGGTTAAATAGAGAGGGATGGGAGACGGGAGGGAAGGATGGAGGGATGAGAGTGTGGACTGTCTGAGAGAAGGACGTGGTTAGAAAAATGTGAGGCAAACGGAGGAAGAAGGGGTTGACCAGTAGGCTTGACCAGTGGTTAGAGGTGTGGTTGAGGCGTGGCCCTGCTCCTGAACCCGTTAACTCCATTTATGCTATCTACTGCGACTGTACATGTTTGGGCCACTTAGGTCAAAACAGTGAAGCTGCAGGAAAACCAAAACAACATGCTGAAAGATGTTAAAATGCACCTCAGCATTTAGTGGATCCACAGAGTTTGGAGATAATTCTCTCTGTGCGGATTTGTAATGCAACGATTTTCAAATCATATATTGTAATTTGATCCACTGTGAATATCAAAAGCAGCATCACAGATGCAATTTTTTAGATCCATACTGAGACAAAATGTATTAAAGATATGAGGGAAACTCCAAGAATTACATGCAAAGGAAATGTATGAATTTACATTGAACCAAACATGACAACAACAAACTGTGTGTATGCATGTGTACTTGCCCTCAGCCTCTACTGTAAGTCTGTCTGCATGGCCAGATTTCCAGGAACTACGGTTTTCCTTTCCTTTCTTTCTCTTTCTTCTCTGGTCCTATGCATCACACTTCTACTTCCTTCTCTTCTTCTCTGAATCTTGATCACAAAACAAAGGACCGGTACTATCCCTTAAAAATGAAATAACCGTGTTCATGGAACATGTTTCTATTCAGTTTCACATGCAACCAATCAATGTGTTCACATGATAAAATTAAATGTCATCAATCCATTCTCATACGGTAGAGTATCAGGACTCTTTTAATTTCACTTCATAAGTTCGCTGTTAATATACCAGCTTTTAAAATATTGAAATTGCTATTCATTACATTAGAGATGTGGTTGAATATTCGCTTTGTTTTGCTAATTTGTCATAGTGTGATTAATATGTCTGCCCAAAAACACATTTGGAAAGCAAGATTTTACAAAAAAAAAAAAAAAAAAAACCTAAAAACTAAGTAAGTTTTTAGGATTTTAGAGGATTCAATTATCTGTTTATTCAAGGTAAAATTAAACTCCCTGACACCCAGTCCAATCTTTCTCATTTCAGTGTTTTACTTAGAAAACGTTCTAAACTACAGTATGCCATGATTTGGTTTCATGGTTATTATCTTTAAACTTATGAATAGTGTTTTTTTCTGTTCCAATGCCAAAATTTTTAAAGTTCAGTTTGGTTTTCATCAGTCCATCAGCTTTTCATACATACACATCCTGTTCAGGGTCACAGAGTGTGTTGGAGCGTATCCCAGCATGCGGCGGGGGTCATCGCTCTATGACAGCGCTGTCTTTTATACTTCCACCACAGTAAAGTTCAGGTGGGAAACAGTGCAGATGTGAATCTGCCCTCAGTGCCATTGTTAGTCATCCTACCCTCGTTTGTTATTGCCCCGTGGCACAGTGTTGATAGATGAGGTTAAAATACAGTGAATAACCACTGACAGTTGTTTCCTCTGTAGGAAAGAGACATACAATGAGTTCTCTGATTGTGTTGTTCACAGAATGGGCCCAGATTGAGGTGATGACTTCCTATGACTCCTCTGACTCACTTTTGTCTGCATCGTGGATCTACAGTGTGTTGATACAGAGCCTGTGTGTATGTGTGGATGAAGAAAGAAGAAAAATGTGTTGTGTCAAAATGTAGACGTGACTGATGTGACTGAAAAACACCGATTCCAGCACATTACTGTAAAAAGGTAACAATCGCTCAGTTCTTCCCATGTTTACTGTAAATTAAAAAATAATAATCTACAGTATTTGATGAGGGTTTTGGCCTCTCGTCAGCTTCTCTTTACTCACTTCTTCCTCTAAATTTCATGCTGTTTTTAAAATAGCCAAAGACACAGGCAGAGAAAAGCAGCTCACCACAGAAAATATGGTCACATGGTGCAGTGAGTTATCCCACGCTGGCTTGGCAGACAAAGCCAAACATGATAGGAACTGAATGTGCAACTTGAAGGCAATATCACACAAGACTTCTCCTCTTACCTCCTCCCCTCTATCCAAGACATTTGTACTCAAAAGAAAAAAACATTTGACTATAACAGAAATGTACACACATTTCTGGCTCAAAACACTCAGGTATAAAATGTTTCTTCCACAATGCAGCAACAGTATTCACGAGTGCACTTAGTGTGTTTGTGCGTCTGCATGTACGGGCGTGTTGCATACAGCTGTAGAGTGGTCTGTAATTACCTGCTAATATGTCACAGCATTAGACAGAGCCGTGACCCCTGATGGTTGTTAGGTTCCCCAGAGAACAGCCCGAGGCGTTCTCACACTGCGTTCAAGCTGAACTTTCAACTCACATCAGTAACACAAAGGATAATGGCCACATACATACACACACAGGCACACACACGTGTACTCTCCATGCAAAAAATTCATAAAGACTCACAGATAAACTCACAATTTTCAAATTTTAATCATGCCCTTATAACTTACAGAGATGGTTTGGCATCTTTTTCTCACATAATGAATTTGACAAATGCAGCAACTCATTATGGATGTTAAAGCTGAGTCCTTCATGCGCGTTGTTGTTGCCAACAAACAAGAAAAACAGCAGAAAAAAGGCAGGAACTACAAACATGTGAATCAATTTTAGGGCACAATATCTTTTAGAAAAGAGAAATTTGGCCTCTGCTCTTTTAATCTCTTAATAAAAAACTCAGCCATGAATTTGAATTTTGAATGTTGATCCTTTCACTTATGGTGCAGCCACGGCCTCATCGAGTCGGGCCGGTATTTGACTTTCTATTTTACTTTCTTGTCAAATCCCAAATGCTTCCACACATACTTGTCAAATGTTTCACTATAATTATAATGAGTTTTTCCATTTTACATTACCAAAGAGAACAATAACCCAGTTTAATGGTAAAAACTAAACAGAGCATGTGGTCTGAGGTGTTCAGTTCTTATACAAACAGACCTTTGACACCGAATTTCCAAACTGAACCAGGTTCGGTACTAAACTTAATGCAACAGCTCTTCCCAGAAATATTCTGTATGTTTGCACTTTGAATTTAAACACACTATCAATGGATTACAGAATGTTGTTTCACTACTTAGTGAATAAAGCAGCGCCTGTATGTTCATCTCTTGGGCACAGATGATTCATGACACCAGTGACAAGTTAAATCAATCAAATGCTCCATCTCTGTACAGAGATTATCCAAACAATGGAGCAAACTCAAAACTGAATGAACTCACCTGAAAGAAGAAATAATTGAATGAATAAATACTGTGTTAGTTAACAGAGAAGGGTTAGGTAATCAAAAAGATGATAATAGGTAATAACAAAGGAGTATGTATAAATCTGGTTGTACTGTGGCTTAGATATTCCTGTTGTCTTTCTTCCCGACCGCAATATTAGGATTCACAGCTCCAGCTAATCACAACTAGTGAATAATACCGCCTTAAATTAAAAAATAAATACATCCAAATTACCACTTTTATATATTAATGGGCTCGTAATAGTCTAGTTATCCTTGTTCAGCCAGCAGGTATTCAGTCATGATTTATGCCAGAATTACTTGTGACAGGCTAATGAAGGAATTCCCCGCTTAAAGTCCCTTAAATCCTGGGACGTCCCTGGGGGGATTTCTTTCTGCACACGAGACCAGGATAAAGGAAGAAGGGCAACATTATGGACATAATGCACGGTCCTATATGTCAGCTCTTGATGGTCAGAGGTAACAAGATTAGTGAAAATGTCAGAGATGATCTAAAATAAGCCAGAGCTCAAAAGTTGGATTTGCAATGGGTCTAATGAATTACCTTTAAAACACAGCAGCAAAAATAGATGTCATCCAAAGCAAAGATCTGTTCTTCTGTGATTATAAATGATTTAAATTCAGAAACCTCTGCTTCACTGGAAAGTCAACATCAAAGTTAATTATAAATCCAGCTAAACAGCAAATTATTAAATGAGCAAAGGATTTTTTCTGTGTGACATTATGTGAAAAAAAAAAGAAAATGACAAACTTCTTTGTCATCAGACTCTGTTCCTCGTCATTTAGCACCCATAATCTCCCCAGGCTTGTCTAACCCTCTGAGATAAGTGCAGCTCCACAGTGTGAGCCTCCCCTCTCCCAGCCGTCAGGTGTAGTGTGTCCGACAGCTTTATTCATGCAGTAACACCAGCAGTGAAGTTCACGCAAAGGTAATTAATCTGGAAACCTAAGGCTGCTCCCCATTCACAGTGCACTAGATAGATAATTATAGCTACAGGCTTTTGGGGGTACGAGGGCAATGAAAGTGCTGAGAGACAGGCTTAAATGAGAAGACTGAAAAGTTATGTTTAATTCTTTTTGTTCTGCCCTCCAGAGTTTCGTTCTCTCCGTCCTTAAACAGCTGAATTATAATACTGTGAGAACGGCGTGTAAGAATAAGGCAACAAGGTTTGCATTTGTGTTTAGTTTTAACAACATGAGGTCAAATTCTACATGAATAAATCTCTGTTATAAACAATTATTTCTCCCATGTTTGTTAGCAGAAAGTCGGACCAGGGCCGGAGTGGAGCTGTGTTAATGATGGTGCTGATAGACGAGTTGAGAGGACAAGGTCACAGTTCAAACCTGGAGGCCATGACTGCGAAATGACCAGTTTAACAAACTTGTTGTTTGGACAGTCCACGACATCTGTGAGATTCCAGATCAGCTTAATGAAACCCTCCGGTATTAGACACACTGCTGGAGGGAACCAGACCTCTTCTAATTGCTGTTTGGGCAAAGGTATTTGCTGAATGTATTTTAATCACAACCATTTTTCCAATGAATATAGAATTTCACTGACACCCAAGCCATCGGCCTTCACAGCATCGCTCCATCAGCCTGGGTGTAATGGCCACAGATTTGGGCCCGACAGTAACTGTTAAACCACTACTCTGAGACTGAGGATATGAATGTTGGACCATCACATGAACTCATCATACATTGTGTGGCCTGTACATTAAATTATTCACAGTGGGTTAAAGAAGGGATGGTAAAAACCACAAAGTTTGATCCAAAAACAGATGAAGACCAATCCCAACACTTAGAGAGATGTGTCAAGATTTAAATATAAATCAATAGGTTGTCTGTAGAAAGAGCCTAAAAAATAAAATAGCTTAATGTTTTCTAAATAAGCCATTGAGGTTGTACAGCTATTGGTTGGATAGGTTTGACTTAACTATAGCCTAAATGTGGTGACCTATGGGTTGAAAGCGCATCCTTAAACTACACACAGCATCATTCTTCACAGCGCTCCATGCAAACAAAAAGACTGGTATGAAAAACACAAATTTAGAATATTTGTATTTTACCCATTTTTGAATGGCTAACTTGATCTTAAACTTGAACTTAAAATAAATAAATAAAAAATAAGATAAAATAAAAGAATGGCCAGGACATCGTGTGTTTCATTTTTTGTAACAGTTACAGCGGAAGTTAAATGACCTGAAATGAGTAATTTGAATGCCAGTGACAGTCATGACCTAGAATTAAGGGGGGTTTTCAACTCATATTTAGGGTAACACTACAACCCAACATGCTGAGTCAAACCTATAAACGAACCTGTGAGATAACAATCAATGGTTGGGTTGGTTCCTTTTTGCACTACGCTAACTCCAACATTGTAGTAATCAGTTTAGTACATAAGAAAAGATAATCATCAAATTAATGTTTAAATCAACAGGTCAGGTGCTGATTCCACAATTTATTTTCTTATTTGCTGCTTCAGCTCAACTGAACACATGATGGCTGTGGTCTGAAATATATACACAATTATAACAGTGTTTCTTGAGCAGAATGGTTCATTAGGTCTCATGGGTGAATGAATTACAATCATCTATAGTAAATCAAGTTGTTAAAAGAAATTATACATAATAGACTGTAATATTAGGCAAGTAGCACTTGACATGACAAATGTAGGAAAGGTGGTTACTTATCAGACTGAGCTTGGTCAGGAGAGAGGGGGATGAGATGATTACGGATGATTGAGAGAGAGAGAGAGAGAGAGAGAGAGAGAGAGAGAGAGAGAGAGAGAGAGAGAAGCTTAATATAAAGTTATTCTTTGTCCACAAGACTGATGCAGTACGCTGCTCAGTGTGAGAACAATGCTTTAGAAGAACGCCGGCAGCAACCTGTTCACTTACTATTAGTTGTTGTGGAAGTTTGAGGAAACGTCTCTGTGTTCATAGTGAGTCACCCACAGTGAGAAACTTCACACCCACAACCTATCTAAATGAATATTTCCTGTTGCAAGGAAAAGTCCTCTATGTGGGCGCGTGTGCATCCCTCATATAAGAAGTGTTACGAGTCAGGGTGCTGACGGATACATAGATATCAGGAAATATTCACCCTGTCAGAAGCCTTTCAGTCAAAACATAATAATGAATTTTTACAAAAAGCTGAAACATACAGTATTGATCTCTCATGGCAGCCAGGAGCTTTAGTGAATGCCAAGAATGAACAGACCACATACCCTTAACTATGAAACTGAAAAATAATTATCTGTCTTGCAGCTTAATAAAGATATAAAAGCAACATGTTAATTATTATAAGACTTTCACTCAACATCATATCTGAACCTTCATGAAGAAGATTAGTCTTATCAGCATCAGTGATAAACCAGCTCTGCAGGGTATCTCATTGTGAAACTTCTCCCTCCTTTGGTCCACTGATGAAAAGCATGGCTCGGCATCCTGCTAATACTCTAATTAAAGCCAAACAGGCACACAGCTTGCTCCACCACATAATCAGTAACCCCCTTCACCAAGATTCATTTTCACAATGGTGTGTATTATCTGCCTCATTCTCTGTTCATAAGAAGATTATTAGTTAAAATAGCCTGAACGTGATGTGCTTCATAATGTGGGAGGGGAGGCAGAGACGCTTTGTTCAAGGTTGAATGTTTACTGAGAAAATACAACTTTTCTTTGACAATCTTGATAGCTACACTAGATGACTCTGTTATGAGAATACATTATCTGAAGTGTTATTTCAGACTCTTATTTTCTGTAATTCTATAAGTCCAGGGCCATAAGAGCAGATGCCAGGCCCTTAGAGGAATAAAAGTGTTATTGAAAGCTTTAGTAGAGGGAAAAATCAGGGGCTGAACCTCTGCAAACAAAGAGAGTCCACATGTGTTGTCTATTCAAATGGGAAAATGCACTTGTTGAAGCCAACCAGCTGCAAATGCAATCAGTTGAGGTTGTTACACGACTCGGTGAGGCGTGCCAAGATGTGAAGATTTTTAACAGGCTTCAGCTGAAAGTGTCCAGAGTAGCTGCAAACTAAACCTGTCATTGCCATTGATTCAGACCAAGACAAAAAAAACAAAAAAACTTAACAAATGTACAAATAACTGCACAAGTCAGGCTTGTGGTCTTGAGACCGGGGTCAAAGCCATGTCCCTGAGAGAAAAGCATGTGGAAAATTAATGCACTTTTAATGTTTTAACATCGGGTCATCTGGAGTTCTTTATCACAAAATTAAAGTTTTTAATACTTTTGGAGAGTGTGTGCATCAGGCCTCAGTCATGTGATGACAAGGTCAAAAACAGTTCTCGAACAATACAAACCTAATCATCATTTGAAAAAGGGCATCAACACCATGCTGACATCCAAACGCAGCGTATTCTTAACAACTAGTTTGTATTTTTAGAGAAGCAATAAAAACGGAGAAAACCACATGGTCAGCCATAACCCGGAGGACTCTTTCATTTTCAACACATCTAGGTCAGAAAGGAGCTTGTACTTTGAATATGTTTTCATTTCATTCATTTTGACCTCCTGCCTTGACTGTACTGCTGTCATCAACCACAACGACACGTCATTATGAAAAGATTCATTGTAGATCATTGCCTGCACTGTAAAAGGTAAGCATCTTCACTTATAGCGAGAGTTGCCAGTAGAGGGAAAGCATATGTAAAAATGTGGTAGTATTAGAGTCTGGTTTCCTGCCAAGCGACTTTAAATTACCAGAATTTTCACACCACATTTTCCATGTAAACAGATAAGCAGATGCACCTGATGTTTTCTTTTTGCATGAGACAGAATGTGGTTGGTAACGTCACCACCACACCGTTTATATTTATCATCCACGATGCTTACTGTCTGTACTATTGTACGTCCAGATCTTGCATTTTGATACTTCCATGCCTTTTGATTTTCAATATTATGCAAAGGCATCGTTCGAGCTGTTGCATTTTTTTTTTTTTTTTTAAACATATCTTTATTGGTTTTTATATGCATACAACAACATATAACACTTTAAACATATGGCAGAAATACAAATAATAATGAAAATACAGAAAAAGTAAATAAATAAATTGTCATAATAAAATAAATAATTAAAAAGGGATAAATTAAATAAAAATTGGTCAGAAAAATTACTGAGCAATAAAAAAAAAAAAAAAAAAAAAAAAAAATCATATAAAATAGTAATAATAATAATATTCTCAATATAGGTTACATTGTATACTCCTATCAACACATTCAATATTTTTATTATCTCATTCTCCCATTGCCTCCTCTAAATCTCCATCTTTCAACAGTTCCAAAAACATCTTCCAAATGTCATAGAATTCAGAAGCCCTCTTTCTAACAATATAGGTCAGCTTCTCAAGAGCCAAACTTGATGTTAAGTTATTCAACCATTGGGTAAAAGAGGGGCCATTAACATTCTTCCAACATAATGCAATACAGCGTTTAGCCTGCAGTAAACAAAGATCAATCATTTTTCTTTCTTTGCCAGATAAATTACAGTCCTCTGGATAAATGCCTAAAATACATAACTTAGGGCATAGGGGTACAGGGGAAGTAGTGATTTGTGAGATATACTTTAACACTGAGCTCCAAAACTTTTGAATCTCTTCACATTTCCATAAACAATGAAATAATGTGCCCTGGTGGTTTTTACACTTATAACAAAGATCAGGTATATTAGAATCAAATTTGTTTAATTGTACAGGGGAAATATATATTCGCATTATCCAATTAAATTGTATCATTCTCAATCGAGTATTGATGGTTTGAGTATGTGTTTTCAAACATATTTTACCCCATTCACTGAGTGAAATGTCTTCTTGTAAGTCACGTATCCACTCCCGCCTCTTACTATCAGAGTTTTCCTTATGGTTTTCAACCAGCATATTATAAAACCGGGAGACCAGCCTTTTCCCAAAACAACTTTTTGTGATATGTGTTTCTAAGGTGGATAATGGAGGTTGTTGCACCGAGTTGTTTAAATGTGCCAGAATAAAACTTCGAAGTTGTAAATACTTAAAGAAGTGTTTCTGTGGTATATCAAACTTTGCTTTTAACTCATTGAATGACATTAGAGTAAAATCCTCATATACATCCTGCAATTCTACTATTCCCTTGTTCATCCATGTTTTAAAACCCATGTCATTCTTTGCCGGGGGAGCTGTTGCATTTTAAATCATCCACCAGCTAATGGCATAATGGCCTTCTGTCAGATGGATTTGTCATTAGGTTTGCTTGCATCTTCTTCCACAAATAAAAGTGTTGATCCATGACACATAATCTCTCCAAAAGCGGTGGTGTAACACATTTTTATAGAGCCTGCTGCGTCAACACATGCCAAGCAATAAAGAAAGAGAACCACAGATTTTGTGTAGAAAAGTAAAATCAGAAAACCAGACAGCTGCATTTGCTAGCTACTTGATAACTAGTAAATAAGAGCTTCTGCTGTAAATATTCAGGTATCTTAAATGTTAAAGGACTGATAAGATATTATTGGGAAATTTGCTTATTTGCTGATGGCTAAGGTGGTTAACGTATAGCTTAGTTTAGTTTAGAGACAGCTCAAGGTAACAGCGTACACTTTAGATAGACAAAGTGAAGTGAGGGGCAGGTTGCAGTCTTTATGCTACGCTAAGCTAATTGGCTTTTGCTCTACTTTAATACTTCCTGTAGTACAGACATGTGGTATAGAAAGTGGTTTCTGTCCTTTCATCTAGCTCTCAGCAGCAATAAATGAAATAAATGTATTTCCCAAAATGTTGAACTCTTTCTTTGAAGTGAAAACCATCTTTGTTCTCTAGAAACACATCTGTGTATAATATTAAACTTGACAGACATCAACACGTGAGCCAAAAATCCCCCGAATCTCTGTATATAGGCCTAGATGATAATAATGACAGTGTGGACATCTTCTTGACAAGCAGCTCCTATCTCTTGAAGAAGCTACCAAAATATAACCGGTCTGTGTGGGTGGATGGTGAGAGTAAAAACAACAACATAGACAACATCGAAGGCAGGTTGATACGGACAAAAACCAAACATTTAGTATTCACAAATGATGCTGCTCTCCTGGGGGCCAATTAGTAATAATGCAGTGTTGTAATGAGACAACCTGCATGCTGGATAGACCACTAAAACAGCAGTTAACGTATTACTGACTGCAGTGCCAAAGTTCATAAAGTTCATTAAGGTGGAATTTGATATGTGGACAACTTTTTGTAAGTTGTATAATTCTCTGCGTATGCTGTTAAACACAAAATCAAGCCATGACCTGCACTCCTACACAACACAACGATGGATATTTGAAAATGTTTCCAGCTGTGTAGTCCTGACTCATCCAGACTCGGTGCTAGAGAGCCTGCAGTGAGACACCGAGTCCCTCCACTGAACCTCCAGCAGGCTTGGCAACTGTGATTAGCCAGCTGTAAATCTTAATGGGCCTTCGCTTCCTTGCCAAACTAATGAGTAAAAACTTCACCACTCAAATGTCGTGAATCAAAACTGACTTAACCCTTAAACTTCTGGGTTTCATGTTGACCTCAGTCAACCTTCCTGGATTTCCTGACGCATTGCGTTGAAACAGAAAATAGATGAATTAGCACCACGCTTCAAGCTTTGATTGCATTTTTAAGTGATCGCCTGTTAGTGTCTTTGTCTTTGCTGCAAACCAAAATATTCCACTGAAGCTCTTTGACATCACTTCTGTCTCACTGTCTGTGTGTGTATTTGTGCACAAAATCTGAGCAGCTGTTCCGCTGCGTGGCTCCGTAAGCATGCAAATCTTCCCTTTCTGTGTGCGTATATGAGTGTGAAGTATGAAAGTGCGATTGTGTGCTGTCACCCAGCTGCAACAGCTTCATTCATGCAGGTGTCATCTCGTCCAGGAAAAGCCGGTGTAAGGTTTCTGGACATTGTCAGAGCAGGTGCAGTGAATTATCTTCCTGTGTGTGTCTTTGTAAAAGCTTTTTTGCATGTAACCCTCTACCTCTTCATCCTTTCTTTTGCACATTTCCAGCCTGAAGGCAGGATCTTGACTTATCCTAACTGTAACTCAACACTAAAGGGGTATTACTTTCGTTGACAGTGGACATGTTTCACGGTGCTTCACTGAGTCGCCGGGTCAAGAGGCCTTTACCGGCAGACCTATTGTCAATGCAGGACATGTGGTTGAAGAATTCGTGGAAGTTAGTTTATTAGCCAAGACACAGCTGAGGCATCTACGTGTATGACAGCATTTCAAAGAAAAGGGAAGTCAAGTTACCGCAGCACTACAGTGTAGGTGCGGAGGCAGACCGATGCCAGCCACATGATAGCAGACTTGCGGTCAGGTACGTATAGTGCAGACGGCAACTGAATAAAGTTGCAGTTGGAATTTACAACAACTTTCTCACACCAGAGTACACTCTTATCTCTATATGTTAGGAAAATGTCCATGCAAATGCAGTAGCTACATGTCACTCACTTAAGATAATGAAACGCACACAAACAAATGTCCTACGTACAGGCAGAAGTTTCTAGTAGTTTGATATACTGATAAGTTAATGCTGCCGGTGACAAAGCGTACACAATAAGAAATGATCTTTGAGGAGGTCACTGTGATGAAGTTGATCCTCTTGGATGACATACAGTGCATCTGACAGGTGTTTAACAGATTATCTTTATTACCAAACTGCACTGAAAGACTACATGGTTCACAGCACGTAAAGGGGCTGCACACCGATGACACACGATGCATACAGTAGATATCCTGATGAATTGATGTAGCTACAGCGCCTCTACTGGTCTAAACCTCAACAGATTAACCTTCCTTTAGCTTTGTTTTTTCTACCCATAGTTACATAATAGTTGAATATTATAGGAGATACTTGCTTCCTCTCCAGGAAGAATACTAACATCAGCCTGTGTTTCTATGTAGTCAGAGTCAAGGTATAGTTAGCCTAGCTTAGCATAAAGACTGGAAGCAGAGGGAAACAGCTAGCCTGGCTCTGTCCATATTTCAAAAATACACCCACCAACACTTCTCAATCTTTTCGATGAACTCACTTTACCCCGTTTGTTTAATGTGCACTCAAAGAGTGATGGAAACACATTCATCTGCATTGCACCAGAGTCCAGCTCAGAACAAGCAGCGCCGCGGACGAGGCGTGTGTGATGGTGCAGTGTAAGAGCTGTTGATGGATGTTGCCGCAACACCATTGTTGTAAGGGTCACTGCAGAGGTCCCATGAACAGCTATGGCAGAGAGTACCTTTCTGCCCAGAGTTGAATTTGTCTCTGCAAGACTCCAGGGTTTTTTTATTGGAGCTGTTCAAGGTTGTTTTTCATATGAAAACAGACAGACAAAGCTGTTTTCTTCACACCCTCAACCTAATCCGCCTCTGTTTACCCTGGAGGATAAAATGGACACAACAATAAACTGTGATACGTGTGACAAATTGCTGAGGTGACCATTAAACACTGGTATGTGTGCATAGTTGCCCTCTGTTGCAGCACCTGTCACCCCATCAGTTTTGTTATGATAATATCACTGATGACTTTAATAATTGGCAGTGTGCGGATGCTGAGACTCAATGACAGTAAAGTTAGAAAATATGTGTCATAACATCTGTGAAGCAAAGACACAGCTGATGTCTCTAAGCATCAAACAGTTTGTTAAATAACACAGTGTGAACAAAGCAGAAAGAGAAACTGAGCAGACAGCCAGAGTGTCTGAGAGTGTTAGACACAAGTCTAGACAGCAAGTAAGATCCTTCCCCTCATTGTTGGTTGGGACTGAAGGGCTGCAAAACAGGAAATAATCTCTGAGGGAAAATATACAGATGAATTTAAGAAAGTAGTGACAGACTCATGCTCTAATAGGAAGCATCTCATTGCTATATTGAATTTAACTTAAATTGCAACACTGATAGAGCTGTTTGAACAAAGAACTGACTTATACATTTCCCCCCCGTTACTTTCAATACAAGTTTGTTTAACTTGTCGGTTTAATAGAATTAGGAGTAATACAGAAATCTTGATCCTTTAGGTTCTATACTTTCTTTATATTAACCCATCTCTGCTTCAAATTATGGTTGAATTCACTCTTTAAATGTTTTTTTCAGTGTCAGTGAGTTCAGACTGAGGACTGTGAATCACTTTCAGTCATTGTTTATTGGACCCATTACTGAAATAAATCATGCCCCTGCAGGAGGAAACATCACTGTGGCATCTTCATGGTCTCTTGCACCATCTTGTGGACGTCTCATAAGGAAATGTTTAAAGTCTGTCAGTTTCTTTCATAGTCATCATGTTTCGCTCTTTTAGCTTAATGGTAACCTCTACACAGTGAATGGGCACTGATTTAGGTGTCTTATGGGAATTTTGTGAGATTTCAAGATAAAGATTTTTTTTTTAAGTTTAAACTTTAAGCACATCACTGAATTGCACTGGTTATTCAGGTCCAGGTTCTTCTGTGGCTGGTGTGTCAGGGGTTAGGGTTACAGACGGTAGTCTGTTCTCAATAATTACAGAGATGAAAGGAAAAGAACTGACTAAGCACAGCAAAAGTAGTTACTGGCAAATACCAGCAGGTGTCGCACTATCTCTTCACCAAACTCTGTCTACTCCAAAACATGTTAAAGGGATATTCCGGCGTAAATTTAACCTATGGTCCAACGCACCGTGACACCAAAGTTAGACACCCCCCCTCGAGAGATGAAGTCTGCTGACCGCTAGCTTCTCCAGTTGTAGCAAGCAGTTTAGCATGTCTATTTTCTCCACGCACAAACCGCGATCAAAAAGCCACTCATAGCCACAAATAATACTCAGAACATCAACAAACGTCATCCACAGTACAAACAGGGTCCCAGCCCATAATACGAGGCATCAAACATAGCGTTGTCTGGTTTCTATTGAAAAGAGACAAAAACAACTCACCCACTCTCCTCCAGTTATGCAGCAACTTTCCGCGTCCAGCTAGTGTCCAGGCTAGGGTTGCCACCTTGGATTTGTGAATAAAAGGGACACTCGACCAAAGGTTTTGTGTGTGTGTGAAGTTTTTTCATTTCCCCCCTAAAACAGGACAAATTGTGTCCCGGGAGAGATTGTTTTTTTCCTGGGACAGCTGATGAAAAAAGAGAACAATTCTGGGAAAAACAGGACGGGTGGCAACACTAGTCCAGGCACTGACAAAACACGTCTGAGTCCGACTGGCAGCACAATCATTCAGTTTCAGCGGCCATGGTCAGGCAGTGACCACACATGACCACTCGAACCCCCCAGGTCCAGCACCGGACTCCACCGGCATCTCTCCCTCTTTCACTTTTCTCCTCCATTTTCTTCAGCTCGTCTTCAGTAAACTCGGTCCCAAACGGATAGGGGCGCCCATCGAAATTAACCAGTCGTCGCTGTTGTCAAACTGAATAAACTCAGCCGTGTTGTCCCTTCTGTGATGTCTGCTTGTTACTGCCATGGTTACAGCAAAAACGGTACAGGTAGCATGGAGGCCATTACCGAGTGAAGTAGAGTCCTGCAGCTCAAGGATGCAATGTGTGATTAATATTACTCCATGCAATGCAGTCAAAGTTCCTATGTATCTTGTCTATCAGTGTATAAAAGTTATTATCGAGTGTTCACAGGGAAATGAACGGAATCGGGCATTTCTAACTTGAGATATTTGCGGGAGAAAATCACGAAAACAAGCGCGAGATTAGACGTGACGTCACGCGCGAGATCAGCGACGTTTGTTGCCGGAAGAGACTGACTGTGAAGCAGGACAACGCGGCTGAGTTTATGCAGTTTGAGAACAACTGGTTTCATTTCGATGGGCGCCCCTATCAGTTTGAGACCGAGTTTACCGAAGACGAGCTGAAGGAAATGGAGGAGAAAAGTGAAAGAGGGACGGACAGCTGCCGGTGGAGTCCGGGTGCTGGGGGAAATCAAGTGGTCATGTGTGGTCACTGCCTGACCATGGCCGCTGAGACTGAATGTATTGTGAACGTGTTTAGTCAGTGCCTGGACGCAGAAAGTTGCTGCATAACTGGAGGAGAGTGGGTGAGTTGTTTTCGTCTCTTTTCAGTAGAAACCAGGCTAAGCTAACAGATGTTTGATGCCTCGTATTATGTGCTGGGACCCTGTTTGTACTGTTGATGACGTTTGGTGCTGTTCTGAGCATCATTTGTGCTGCTATGAGTGGCCTTTTGGTCGCGGTTTGCGCGTGGATAGACTGCCCTGTTTGTTATGGTGCAGTCTTTGCTAAAGTTGCTACAACTAGAGAAGCGGTCAGCAGAGTTAATCCCTCGAGGGGGTGTCACGGTGCGTTGGGCCATGGGTTAAATTCCCTTTAATATCTTCTTGACATAATGATGATATACTGTGAACAAAAACATGTGAACTCGTGGCCTTGAGTTTGAGAATTTGCTGTACAACAAACACACAACATCACAAATGTGTTTGTGTACAATATGTAGCTTATAGTGCTACATCATCAATACTGAAACATAATGTAATAAGGATCAGTCTTTACTTAAAATTTTAGTCGTGGCAAACATGATCAAATTCCCATTGTTTTTGTTTTCACAGTTGCTGAAAAACCATGAAGTCTCTTTGTTATATCTAAACTTATTATAGCATGGTGCAGTCTACTGATTGTTAGGCCCTGTTCAAGTCACTAGATGGAGACATCATACACGTTTTGGTTGTAGTCGTGGTTGCAATTCTATCAGCAGAGGCAATACCTACCTGCCTCATGTTGCAGAAAAATGCTATCTTTGAACTAAAAGTCTCAACTAGGCCTATATTTTTTTTATATATATATTTTTTTCTTGTTCTTATAGGCTACTTTACATACAATAATAAGACTTTATTAAGGACACAATCCAGAGGTCCATAGGGACTAAAATACATAAAAGACAGACAATAAAAACATGCAACAGTTCAATGTAAAACAAACATCAATCACAAACATAGCCATCAATGTCAACCAGATATGGTCCGAGAGGGACAGCCACATAGGCTATATAGCTACACATTAAGTCAGTGATGATTAAAGACAAGGATTATCAGTTAATCATTTGGTCAACAAAATGTCAAAACAAAAATGAAAGGGTTAGGGGCTAGATAGATTCTCCGAGCCCAGGGTGACGTATTGAACCCATGTTAACCACCAGTACAAAGGCCAAACACACACACATTTACAGCCGACTAGACTTCAATATCCCCGTATAGTAATATAATAGGCAAATCAATGATAGAAGAATAAACACCAGAATTCACGAAAAAAATAAAACGGGTCGATAATCATATTCAGAAAGAGAAACACCGTTTACAGCCTGTATGGAAAACTCTGCCTCTGTCTTGGTCATCCTGCTGTAAATCTTTAACTGCTATCTCTAACGTGTCCGTGAAGTAGTAGTAGAGCACTACATTATCCATGAACCACTGCGGTCGGCGAAGGACGGCGCATGCGCAGTAACTTGCTACTAACTAAACCAATGACGTCACGAGCAGCTCCGACTCTCCCGACCAACCAGTCGGTTGAATCATCTGCCTGCTCGCCGCCTGGACTCTTGTGTTTTTTTTTCTCTCTCTGTCGCTTTTACTTCTTACCTGATGAACTTGTGGACACAGTTAACCAGGGAAATGCTCAACGGGACGAGGTAAGAGGTTTATCATTACAGAAAGACAGAAACAAAGAAACAGCTAGCGCCGTAACGGTTGAAACAATACCCGCAGCGTAGCAACCACACCGGGCCGTTTGGTTGCGGTGCTGGTGGTGACCGGTGAACCACAGGCTGCTGCAGCCGCCGTTAACGTCAGCTACCGAGACTCGTCGTTTCTGTAATAAAGTGTCGAGCTTCTCCGTGGAGCCTCGTCGTCAGTGACCTACAGTTGACTCGCTCCACTCCAGACAGGAGTCGGGTGACATTTGCATCTGTTTTGCAAATTGTTTTTGTTTTGTCAGCTCGTCTCTGTGAGGCAGGTCGACCCGTCCCGCACTGAGCTGGACCATCAGCGGCTGGCTCCCCCACCCAGGCTGAAACCCGGGTCCAGGCCCCCCCCACCCCTGAGAGAGTCCCAGTGCTCCCTCAGCAAAGTGAGAGAAAGTTGAAAGCCAATGCAGGCTGCACAGGACAGGAGTGTAAATGCTTTCGGGCTTAAATAAGTCAGTACCAGGTCATATCTATTTTTATATGTTTCCCAGGTTCTTAGTTATTTAGACTTAAAATGTTACACAATGCTTAAAGGTGCACAAGTGAGTGTTGTTAATGTGTGTATGAATGGATAGGGGGTGATTGTTGGAATGGGATGCAAAAGGTGATTTTAGCAAATACTTCTTAGTTGTCTTGCTTATAGACAGTATACTTAAAGCCACTGCTGTTCAGTGCATCTGCCTGGCCGATTTATCGCTCTGATTGTAATCTGAAGGCAGATCCACAAAGACTTGATCAGATTTAATTTGCAGCTCAGCTGTTGTGCAGATTACGTTTTGGTTGGAGCTCTAACATATGCAAACAAAAGAGAGAAAAAAGAAATATATATTTGACACTATAATAAATCATTTGTGTTCTCATTGATATGAGTTCATCATCTTCTCACATCCCATTCCCAGATTACTGTCATCCTTGATTATTTTAGTTTACATCCAGTTGCATGGCCATCACAAAACTGCCCACATTGCTTTTGATTAAAAAAAAGAAAAGAAAAAAGGACCAGTTTGTGCTGAGCTGTGGTACTTCACCTGTTCTGAGTTAATATTCAATTGCTTCGCTTTGCTGAGAAGTGGAATGACTCACTTGTGAGGTTGTGGAGTTACAGGTCAGTCCGAGAGCAACAACACTGAGAGATTATCACGGTATAATCGTTGCAGTGGTGAGGCCTATACAGAGTTAGGTGCTTATCAGAAAAGACTTGCATTCCCGAGAATTAAAATGCTCTAAATCATTGAGGGGCCTGTATGTGCTTGTAATGGGCTGCTACCTTGTGAGAGGGCTTACTGCTGTGGTGAGATCTGCAGGCATGTTTTCACTGTAAACACAGGAGAAGGCTTACATGATGTACCATGCTGTTATTTTGTCCACAGTGTTAATGCTCAGACAGGGAGTTGGCCGATTCAGATCAGCAAAGACAGGCCCTGACACTTGAATTGCGTGTGTTGTTTCTTTGAATAGGTGAACATTGCAGATGATTAATCTGTGTTGTAACAACACACTTTCCCCAGCCTCACCCCCTGGCCTATACATATCCACAAACCAACAATATTGGCTGATATTGATTTAAGGTGGTAAACCATAAGTCCCTATCATGTCTTCATGCCTGACGAGATAAGCAAACACTTTTGACAATGCATGACAGATGAAAAAAAGAGCTTGTGATCCTGTTTTGGTTCTGCTTATTACTTTCTGTTAGCAGCTCTGCCAGTCACCTTTAGCAGTCATACGCACAGCAGCAGGTGACAGATTATGGTGCTGCCTCCTCTGCACAAGCGCAGCCTACGGCTACAGCAACTACTGACTAGTTTTTGTTGGCACCCATTTGTTTGTTGTCACAGACACGAACACGGCCTGCGCCGCTGCTGTAGGAAACAGAAATGAACTAAAGCCGTCCTTGGGGAGGCCGACTGCACTGCAGCATTGTGACTCAGTTTCAGTTTGGCACTGGTGCTGGACAACCGAAGCTCACACTTGTCACTCACATCGTTTGGGATAAAAGCTGCTATATCTTCTTCTTCCAGAGCTTTCATCAGAGCATGTGTGGCCGACCACATAAAGCTGCTACAGCTGATGGTAGATGCATGATGAGACTGACTGCTCTTCTGTTTGGTTCTCTCTCAACTAGGGATGTCACGATTATAGATTTTCTTGTCAGAGAAATAATCACGGTATTACCATTATCACTATTATTATGAATTAATAAATTTCACAACACTATGAATGTGTAAAATTAAATATAGTCAGAATATAGGCTAACATTACCAATTATTTACAAAAAAATATAAGTATAGGGCCAAGTCTTTGAAATAATTGAGTCATTGTCATCTATACCAAATGTTTAAGTTTATTTTAATCTTATTGTCTATGTCATTTAAATTCCTACCAATTCGATGTTACGTTTGGTGCACATCTGCCGATATAATCTTTTTTTGGAAAGTGACAGTGATTAGGAATCTTTGCGATGAATTGATTGTGATTTAACACAGCGATTAACTGTGAAAACAAGTAAAAGTGAGTTTGCGACATCCCTACTCTCCACAGAGCATCATCAAAGTTGCCAGTCCATAAACTGTGTCAGTGCATTGTGTGCCTCCTCCTCTTCTGTCCATCGGCACGCACAAACACTCCTTAAGTTCTCCAGGGGAACTGAGTTAATGAGCTGAGTGTTAAGTTTCACAGGACTGGCAACGTAGCAGCAGCAGGGACCGGCCTCCCTGGTTGGCTCATATTAAGCACTACGGAGTGACAGAGTAAACGACAGCACCAACAACAGTGGGGGAGGTATAGACTAATTATTTTTTCAATGGTGGGTGTCATTTGGGAGTGGCTGCGACTAGTGCTGCACGATTTGATAAAAATGTGCGATTGCGATTATGGTGGAAAATATTGCGATTTGCGATTGCGATTACGATATTGTAAATTAATGCTGTAAGGAGTCTATTTGCTTGATTATCAAGCACAGCACAGGAAATAACCATTTTTTAGGAGTGTATTTCTCAAATAATAAGTGTTTCCTTACAGTATCTTTGTATTAAATAAAAATAGGTAACTTTTTGTGCAGTTTCATAGTCTACTGCGATGCCATCATTTATTACAATGCCTTTCTCCCCCCTCCCTCCTCTCACAGTACACAGGTACACAGGTAACACAGAGACAGACAGACAGACAGACAGACACACACACACGCACGCACGCACCGCGCGCACACACACAACGGACGAGAGGAGACGGCAAATGAGTGTGGCTGTAACCGTAAAATAAAAATAAAAAATAAATAAAAAAGACAGTTAAAAGAAAACCAAACACCGGAGCTTTCTGGTCGTTCGCCCCAACAGGCATATACCTCCTCGTTTTTTAAACGCACTGCACATGTTGCGGAGGAAAACACAGTTCGCTCCGTGACGCTAAAGCTCCACACCTGCTGTAATCACGGGGAGACGGTCCTGCAGCACACGGAGCGCTGTCTGCCAGCTGGGTGGTCACGTGATTAGACCTGCTGGTCACATGACTACTGACGGAGTCTGCTATGCTGCACACATTAGCGGCTCCGCTCCGCACACTACAGGAGTTAAAGTCCCGTTTACAGGCTCACGCGGTCGCACATTTATGTACTTTAAATCGCCAATCGCACTCTTTCGTGCGATTACGTAATCGCACGGCGTGACATCGCGATTGCGATTGCGATTAGATTAATCGTGCAGCACTAGCTGCGACACAGCTGAGCCCCAAAGACCACCATATGTCAGCGTGGTTTCTGGATGTTTATGGTGGCATTAATGTAAAGGGGCAGGTGCTGAACCGCAGCCCCGTAATTACACTTTTCCCCCTGAGACTAATGAAAATATATCACAACTGAACTGTTATATTACAATAGCTTCTCTTTTAGCATCCTGGACCTTGTCAGAGGTGTTGTCACTGTAAATTATGCACTCTCAAAATCTGTCCAACCGGTTAACATTCATTAGATAGGAGCTGGTGTCTGTAATTACTTCAATTATGCATAAGCAGATGTTTACTTATGGAAATATGAAAGTATGAATTGTTACTGTCAGGTCAAGAATGGCTATAGTTTGGGAAGGTGGTAAATCCAGTTAGTATACATACCGTGGTTGTTTGACTCGGATTATCTATTCTATTGACTGTCGCTTCATTTGTCACACCTAAATATGCTTTCTGTGCTCTCTCCATCTAGTGTCTGACAATAGAAATATATCTACTGTCACTGATTTTGCCGTACCATTGATACTGTGATAATCACAGTGTTACGTCTCTGTGTGTACGAGGCCATTGGGAGCAATACTGGAAGTATGTGATGGTAATGTTGCAGTTTTATATGATTTTTGAATTTGATGATGCACCTCATGTCAATAGACAATCCACGCCCATGTTTCCTGAAACATAACTGCATCTCAAACTATATACGGGAGTCTGTGATCAAGGATTTTATCAAACTACTGGCTCAAGATTAAGGATGTATCCTACAAATATTTAAAATTTGATCATTCTGTTGATGAACCAAAATTTCTAGAGAATTTGACAAAAAACAAACAAGTGATTGATTCTCAAATTAGTTGTTGAATATACAGTAGATTGACTACTTCTACACAGTAGAGAAGCACAAATATAAAGTGTTCTGTTGTTGTGTTTTGCTTTAGGAAGTGAACTAAATGTGCCTGAATTGTTGGGGAAATGTTTCCCGGGTTGATGTTATTCTTGCTGGTTGTGCTGTTGTGAGAGCTTCATGTTCTCCCACTGAGCTCTCTCTGTATGATGTGTAGTGGATCCTGTGGGATGAACTGTGAATCTGCAGCGCTCTGCTGGCCTGCCACAACAATACGCCAGTATGACTGTTTGAATGTGCCATTCTTTGTGCGGTGTGCTTCACTTGGGCCAGACAATGGCTTCATTTAGCATCCTTTCTCTGTCGAGGCCTGCTCTGTCACCATGGCACCCCGGCCATGCCACACCCTGCCCCCAGTCTGGCCTGGCTTTGCACTTGTCCCCGCTGTTGGGACAGCTGGGTTTAGACAGCCATTGTTGGCCACACCCAAGACTCAGGCTAACATTTAGTTGCTTTGTGGCTGAGCTGCAGAACCTCTCAGCTTGTTACAGTTAAAGCCAAGTTTATATAAACCCAAGAATCACCTAACCCTTAACCTTGAGCTTAATGGACATCTCATCCATTTCAATATTGCCTAAGTGTTTAATTAAAAAGTTGTAAACCTCACTGGTGGTGGTGGAGGCTAGGAACATTCTTGAATGTTAACAGCAGACTAAACTCACACACTGCCTTCCAAACTTTATAAAGTAAAATCAAGAGGTATTTCAAATGAAGTGAACAACTTTTCATTCAGCAACAAATTGGTCAGGAATTAAAATTGTAATATAAAACCATACAATTATCAAATAATGTGTGTAATCAATGATAAATCAATCAATCAACACATGATTTGGCACCTGCAGGTAAAATGTAAACATTAAATCACAGAATTTGCTTGAATAGATCAGCACTGTTGTCACAATATCTGATCCAGCTATTTGAGTCCGTATGGACTAATGTTGGATATTTGTGCAATAAAACATAAACCATTATGATGTATGATCTCACAGAGGGAAAGCCATTATATTTCATGTGGCTGTTTGGGAAAATGTGTCATATCAGGACCTGGGTGACTTCCCATCTTGGCTTTGAAACAACTTACTGGGGTCAACTCTAGATCATAGCTGCTAAAAAAGGTGATTTATCCTTATATGTTTTCAGCTAAAACATAAAAACACATGTTAGACCTTTACGTAGCAGACGGGTTTAGTTACCCACCCAGTGGCTGCACGCTGCCCGTCCCCTCTCCAGACCGTTGACTCTTGACCCCGCTGATTGTTGGGAGGTGAAAGAGCAGTGCACCCTGTTTCCAGCTCAGCCACTCAGTGGTGGCAGATTTTTAATTAATGGGCTTTAGGCTGACAGCTTTCAGACCCTTTGGTGAGTAATGGATCCTTCATGGCAAGTCATTCACTCTTTCCCCAATTTTATTAGCAATAAAAACAGCTACTAGGCAATGTGAACTGCGTTTATGTCAAAAACGGAGAAGCAAAGACTCTCTAAATCACTGCGGATGTTTGTCCCTTAATTAGTTGCTGTGATTTCACATAGTAATTAAGAAGGATCTGCAATCTGATCAACTCTGTGTCACTATTAGAGTTCAGTATAATCCCTAAAATGCTGGCAGAAGTCAGCACATTATCCTCCATCCACTAAAACCAGTGTGTGCAGCCCAGTCACTGACTTATCTCCACAGAGCAGGCATCCCTCCAGAGAAACAAGCCTTGATCTTGCAGTCTTATGGTTCTATAACGAGAACTGGGTGACCTATGAAATTATTATTCGGGCCGTTCTGAACTTGTTGCAGCTCTACCCCAGAGAGCACAGTACAAGCTGTGCTACTTCTAATTCCTGCGAAGATAGTTTCCTTTTCGAGGTTGTTTAAAGAGGTAAAGACTTTATTTTATGATAATATCTATGTGAACCATGCAGCCCCTGGTCTCACAATGACCACGTGAATGGACAGTGACTGAACAAACACCAGAATTATTCAGATATCACATTCAAAAGTGAAATTTTAATGTAATTTTTTTTTTTTGCACATAATGGCCCATAAACATTTTTTTTTACTATTTAATTCCTATAACTGTTCCTAGCTCAGCACAGTGGTAATTGCTCTGCACACATTCTTTATTAACATTTCAGTTTTGGGAAACAGTCACTCTTGGTTAAGTGCCTGTTATTTGAAGTGACATAATTGTCTCAGGCTGTTACATTATGGCTCATGACAGAGGCTATATTTATATTTGCTCGCTCGGTTTTGTTTCTGACCAAAGCCTTTTCATCACTTGATTTTTTTCAGCTTGTGTATTTTTTAATTAGTAGCCTTGCTTTGCTTCTCCTCCGTTCAAGAGTGCAGTCGGTCGTAGTTAACAAAGTTAGAAAGTGACTGTTCTTTCGCCAAACTCAGAGAATTGTAGCTAAACCCTCAGATTATCATGACAATGAGCATCAAAATTAATCACTTGTGTGCCTCCAGCCATAAGATGTGGAAAGAGTGTAGCCACGCTGCGGTTCAAACAAAGGGAGCATGTGGGTTCTGTCCTGTGTGTGTGTGTGTGTGTGTGTAGGGGGGGGGGAGTCCTATAACTGCGATGTTGGTTTGGGAGGGTAGGAGGGGGTTTTATGGGCCAGGAGGGATTCATGTTTCAGTCCTTGCTTCCCTCTATTCCCTTCGTCTAGGTCACATTATTAATGTCAATTCCCAAAGCAGACATGAGGGAAATTAAAAAAATTTGTCTGAGTTTGCAGTTTTGGTGGGTCTGTGCGCCCTCTGTCTTATTATTATCATTAGTTTTTTTTGTTGTATTGCTGCTAGGTTACAGCTGGTCGGATGCCAGCATTTAGTTTGACAGCAAAGTGTGCACACCCATCAGTTCAGGCTGCTACTTGTAGTTATGTAATAGCACCTCAATCATTGTAATATGACTCATGTTCAGCGTATCAAAGTGAAGCTTATCACATTCACCATCGCAGCCACTATTGCTCTGCCCATATAACAGCAATTCATGCATTAAATCCTAGTTCAGAGCATTTCCTATAGCCTACGTAATATCTTATCAATGAACCTTATGAGTGAATCCCAAAAGATTGAAAAGGCTACAGTGGCGGTATTCGGTGTGTGTGTGTTTTTTCATAAGGGTGCAAGCACAGCTGTTCGATTACAATCTCTAACACCAGAATATAAAACTTGTTTTGACGTCCGGTGCTGCAGATCCAACTTGATGACCAGAAAATGAACAGGTTCAATTTTCTAATCATGCTTCTGAGCTTTTTAGAGACGACATCTCTTTTCAGGAGTTTCATGCAGATTTTTTTAGAATAATGCCGATCTTGTTCGACCGATCCCTCCAACTGGAATAGGTCAGATGCCAACGTGTCCCCTCCTCAGACACAAACCAGCGCACGTATAGCAGGCCTGGAAACAGCAGACAGATATCAGATTCAGCTGCAGACAGTGCCAGAGCACGGCATGCTTTATCCTGCTCTTAAAATGCTGCCCCCGCCCTGAAGAAAGCACGCTCAAGTTCTGACAAGTTGTTCAGCAAAAGAGCAAGGACGGAAAAATATGTTTAGGCTACTTCCCTTATCCGTCTGTAAGTTGTGAATTGATGCAGCTGAAAAGATTTGGGAAAGGTTGAATTATTTGGAATTTGATCATGGATGGAGAGGACTACTTTGATTTGAGATAATCCACTGCGTAATCTATGGAAATAAATGCACGCTCTGCTTTATCACTTTGCCTGTCCATGTCGTTTGCCATAGCTCTTCATCATGTCCCTGGTATTTTTACCATGGTAATGTAATTTCCCGTTAACTGTTTTGGCGTCTCCGGAGCTAGTAATGTCAGTCACGCACATTCTTATTGAATTTGTAGAATTCATGATTGTTTAAAAAAGCACATTTGCTTCTTTGTTGTTTCACTGTGAAGCACATTGTGACTTCTTACAAACAACATTCATGAAAGCCCATTGTAATGAATGGCAGCGTGCTCACAGACTCTGCTATCTTCATTCAGTTCCTGGGACAATCTATTGATTAATGTTTTCAGTTTCTCTGAAAATACTGTCGCAGCCTGTATAGCCACCCACTTCACTCCAGCAGCTTAAGATGTCCCGGTCCCCTAGGGCAGGGTTTTGAGTTGCAGCTACGACGAGCAGGTTCCCACAGTATAACGTATCTGTGTGATAACATTACCGTAGAGAAGCCGTCAAAACAGCCACGCAGACCGACGAAACCAGCTGCGTCAACAGCTAAAATGTTCCTTGGGAGTGATTGTATTTCAGCTTTTAGTGGCGACCATTGTCCACGTCCATATTTCTTTCTTTTCTCACAGTTACGCAACTTGTTATACTTTTACCGGTGTTGTGATTTACTGGTGATCCATTAGAACATCTGTGCATGCTCTAACCCTTAGAATAAAGCGTCGTTTGGGGGATGTTTTACAGTTTCATCTATGTAAATAAAGGGGAAATTACGCCGACATTACCAGATTATAAATAAGTAATTAGTCAACAAACAAACCCAGACTTTCCATGTTGAAGCTGAACATCGTTGTTTGTGTCCCAGTAGTTTGCTTTGTACAGCTGATAGCCGAGATGCCACAGGGCAGAGGCTGTCAGGTCGATCCTGTTAAACAGCAGGTGTCCTTGTTAACGTACCCAAACATCCTTCCTCTGCTGTTTGTTTTGGTCTCCTTTTCACTGCACAGCTCTTATAAGTCGAACCACCCACCTGATTTTCCTATCAGTAATATTTTGTTTTGACTTGTGTCTGATCACAGGTTGTTGTTTTCCCCCCCTCCACTGAGCTTATGACACACTTTAAGATAAGCAGCTTGTAACTTAGCCATCCAGCCATGCAAGATGGCCGTGTATTGCACGCTGGCTTGGTTTCACCTTAGACTCTGCCTCTGTGTCAGTCAAGCTGGACATAAGCCAGTCTCACATCTATGTTGGCGGTCAAATATGAGGCCGGGACCTCAGACCTTTTTTCTCAGGGATTTAGTCTGGTGAACTAATTCGCAGAGCATCTGTGTGTGACATTAGCTAATATGCACACAGTTGCTTTGAAGCAGTCTTCACCCTCGGAGCAGACTGGATACTGATAGGATTATGTTGAATTAACCTTACTCTATTTGATTTGTTTGTTTGTTTATGGGCCACATCTACTGTAGCGCTGCCTCCTCTCTTGTGTTTCTGCTCGAAAACTTAACCTCTGATTTCTCAGGGCCTATACGGGGCCTCGGCCTACATCTGGAGGGATCAACACGTTAAGCCGCAGCCTTTTAACCCTCAAATTCTGTCAATCCATTACAAGCACGTTCACTGCAGCTGCAGCTCCGCGTCATAATATTTTTGCAGCAGTGTCTTCCACTTTTTCCAGGAAGATCTTTCATCTTTGTATCCCCTAAATTCTCCAGGTTTTCTTGTGAATACAGAGGTGAATTTACAATTTGAGGATCAAAGAAGCAGAAATGCACAGTGTAGACAGTACTCTATTTTTTGTTTATTAAAACGCTGAGTAATTTCTCACACAAGATACACATTTTAAATGATCGGATGAGGAATTATAGTAAATATATCAACTGTGTGTGGATCAGTGGTATTTGAGGAGGGTCAGCAGTTGAAAACAGCATTTTCTTGACCTTGTAACATAATAAATATGTTTTCAAAGGTTTTATGTTCATCCATTGAGGAGGCGTAAGAAATTATGTGAACACTCCTACAGACTACACTCTGAAGAAACAAGATTCTTTTTGTTAAAGTTCCTCTATTAAACAATTTAAGAGAAGTCTATCAGCATAGTTTTACATTTCCCCTCTCACACTTCTCTCAGACTGACACATGACTAGATTGCAGCTGACTGTAGCTTGGTCAAACTCACCACTTCAGGCCATGGTCAGTCAGCGCTGAAATAAGGTAAATAGATGGTCAGGTTTTCACTAAAATACTGTGAATTTCAGAAAAAATACCCACTGGTTTCTACTGTTACAGTTCATGGGAAGGTTTCGCAATGATATACTGTATTGGTTTGGGTGGGTTGACCGTGTCAGCATGGACGAGGGTCACTGTTTCGTTGTGACATCATAGAATTGAGGAAGTCATTATGAGGCACAGTGAGACGCTGTGTGCATTTGGATTGAACATTTTAATCCTTTCACAGTATTTATACAGCACCTAGATATTTGATAGTGAAAAGAGACATTGAAATCGCACAAACTGGGGCTTTTGTAAAGACGAGAACTTTATTATCAGACATCTGTTCAGATACAGATACAGACACAGATACTCATTGATATGTGGGGGAAGTCTACCACAAACGCTGGAAAACTCACACGCTTCACCGTGTCAGCCCTATTATTGGGCTACAGGAAATACAAACCAGTTCTTTGTGATCATGTGAGATAAGAGGTGGATGTTGTAGCCATGACATCCAGTAACCGTTAAAACACACAAAGGGGAAACTATGTCCAAACTGGTACTGTATAAACTGAAAAAACTCTATCTCTCTAACATCAGATTAATGTCATTACCTCCCATTCAAAAGCGAGCTGTAAAATCTCGCCTCCTTTAAATACACTTTACTCCACTGCCGTGTTCTTCGATAAACCACTGTATCTTTACTTCCACCTTCTTGTTATGTTTGCAGTTGCTTGCTGTGCAATTGCTCGGCTGCGTTGTAGAGATTAGTGGGTGCAGTAAGTCGTGCACCCCTTTGGGACAGACCTTTCTATTCTGGGGGTAATTACAAGGCTTCCAGAGGGTGGGTAAGAGACCGGTAGGACCCTTTTTAATCCTGGCATTTAATTTGTGATGGTTAGGGTCTCATACGAGGGAAGGGCTGCACGAGTGGAATTTATGGAAATGGCCCCACCCTGACTGAAACATATGTACAGAGTATCCCTGTTGCCTTCCACCACATGATACAAGCCATAATATAACGTTCCCCCTTCACACATTCCTTTCGCAGTAGAAACTGTTTTTTATTTAGGGGCCGTCAGTTATGATTCAGCTTAGGGCTGGGCGATATATCGATATAAAAAATATATCGATATATTTTTTAATGGGATATGGAATTTGACCATATCGCATATATCGATATAGTTCAAATTTGCGCTGTGATCCTTGCTCCATTCAGGCTGCTGATCTGGAGCTCCCTGCACTGCTCGCAGCGCTCCGCTCCGCCCCTCCTCTAACTATTTTATTCATGCTCATCAGACCGCTGCTTCACCAGCTGACCGAGAGGAACGCACCGAGTCCACGTCGACCTCGTTGCCGTTAACGAGCCGAGCCGCGGCTCTAGAGGCTCAGTCAGCTGCTGTAGCAGGGCTGTTAGCCGTTAGCTGTTATTAGCCGTTAGCCATTAGCACGTCGTCCCCTGCAGCAGCGTCAGAGCTCCAGACCTCTGTGAGCCGCGGTGCTTTCACCAGATTCAGCTCGTAAGGTTCGCGTTTACCCCATGGATCTATGATAATATAATACATCCATGGTTTACACACGTTTGTTTTCACTCTGGTCCAAACCGTGGGTCCGTGAGTGTCACGTGACGTTTCCATGACGACTGACCGGAAAAGACGTGGGGCACGTCACGTGACTCCAGGTTAAAAAAAAAAAAATCTCTGAGAAATAACAGAGACACAAGGCAGTTGTTGTTTTTTAGTTTTTAGTGCAGACAATTGATAGTTTTTTTTTATTTCAAGAGTGCCTTTCTATAAGACTCTGCTATAGCTGGTGTTTATGTTACAGAAATGTCTTATAATAAATTATACATGATAATGACAATATTTTCAAATTTCCAGCCAACTTTTAACATTGATCTTAGAAGAGGCCTTATGGAATCACGCCTTCTAAAATCCATTACTCCATTACTTTGATTTCAAAAAAGGTACTCTTGTCAGGCAGTATTTATGTTTATATTTTGTTATTTGAGCAACTGAACATTTATTCATGAACCAGATGAAGAAACCTGTTTATTATTTATTCATTTGATTTTGCAACTGTTCAGTGAAATAGCCGGTTTCAATAAAACTACCTGTGACTTGTTATATTTGGCTTTAACTTTGACTGAACATTTGCTCTCACTTTGCGGAAAAATATCGGGATATATATCGTATATCGATATTCAGACAAAATATATCGGGATATGACTTTTGGTCCATATCGCCCAGCCCTAATTCAGCTGAGAATATGCTTATCATCGGTGCGCTGCAGAACTTTCTGTTCGTTTTCACAAACTCCAGAGATGCTTCATCACAACGTCATGGCTTTCTGGGGACATTATCATTTTCCACTGTGTCTGACCCCGTTTCTGTGTCTGACTGACAACACGGTTTGCACTGTACACACAGAGGTTAAAAACCAAAGTAATTTTATTTTCGATTGAACCAGAGAAACCCGGTCAATAAGCTTGTAATCACAGCTGAACTTTTCAGGGTCATCTACAGTCTGCAGCCAATCGGATTCCCATGCTTCCTTGTTTCTCTGCAAAGCTTCAGCTGCTTTCAACTTTTAACTTAATTCTTGTTTGTCAGAATGAGTGTATCCCTAATGCAATGTTTGGAAAGATGCTGCACTTCTCTTTGTGGTTATTGGAAGCTCAGAGGTGATTTTATTTCTGTTTATTTTTATATATTGCCTTGAGCTTTGTGTGTTATTATGATTTCTTTGTTATGCTGCCTGCTTATTCTAGGTCATGATGACACAAAATCATAAAAAGGCAACACCAAAGCAGCAGAAAAGTGTTACTGCCTGTTGAAAACCAGATAGAAAAGGGGTCAAGTTTTGTTTTTCTGCCCTTGCATGCTTAATAATTAACGGAAAAGTCCAGGAAAGAGAGAAAAGGTTCACACAAACACGTTTGGGCTTCAGTTTCTGTCGGAGTGTGGTTGTGCTAGAGATTGTTTAACAACTCAGCTGCTTCTTTAACCTCAAGTTTTAGGTTGAAAAATCCTCAACCTTGTCTTGTGACAGTTTGATTGCTTCTGCTCATCTGCTGTCAAGCTCCTGACCAGTCTGCAGCAAAACTCTCCAATACAAATGATACAGGACAATAACACAGTCCATGACAAATGTCACCATACTTTAGAGTCGCGTATGTTTCCTGTTGCATGTACCTGGCTGGTGCCCACAAGGTCACCAAAACAACCGTGCTGGCTTTTACCGAGTCTGACAGGGATGATCTGTCCCACCAGAACAGAAGCCGTCCATGGGAACGGGACCTGTCTGTTATTCCAGCTGCATGACTTTCTTTTCAGAGGCAGCTACCCAGGACTGTACGGCTTCCACTGTTATCCATTCATGACTGCACCGTCGCGGATCGCCATTGATGTCTGTAACACCAGCCCTGCTGTGGAGATAAAGCTTTTCACATGAGCTCAGCTTTCTTGAATCGAGCCACAGTGTCGCGCTTAATATGGGAACGTAAATCTAAGAGGCGCTTCACGAGATGACGTACAGCATCAGCCATCAATAGCATGTGACTTGGACGTGGACCAGAAATCTTTAAGCTGAAGGCAATTTTACATGTTGGCACCTGGAAGGAGAAGTTGAAGTTAGAAGAAATCATGTAGCTCGGTGCATGTGGCTTGATTTGAGAAAGGCAACGTGTCTGATGCTGAATGTGGCCGTCCGAGTGCTTGCTCTCAGCTGTGAAGGAAAAAGTTTGAAATCCCCTCTGTTTGATTTGTGACTTCCTTTTGGCAGAGGAGTTTCTGAGACTTGGATTGAATAAATCCATTGTCTCAGTTACAGTCTCAGTTACAGGCCATGTTATACTGTGTTCCTGCTACATTTTCCTATCAACTTGATTGGACTCTGCTGTGTTGAGTAACACAATATACATCAGAAAGCTCCCTGACGTCTTGTGTCTGCAATATGCATGGCTAACACTTGACTCACTTCTGAAGAACACACAAAAAAAGACAATTATTTTGTCAACACCTGCACGGAAACCTGCAGGGCCTGAACCAGGCACTCGACTTCTGTTCTCGAATGACAATATGTCTGATTTTCTCACCTCCTGTATGAACAGGGAGGTGACAGAGTAGTAATTAGTGCTTCCGCAACAGGGGCAAAGCCCAGGAAAGATTACGCAAATGAGTCTGCTGACGTAGAAAAAGCGTTGCGGCAGCCTGTCATGTCATTTATACACGTGATAATAAAAATGGAGAATACACCCTGGAGTTGAATTAAACCTCTAGGGCTGCTCCCTCCTCGTTAATGTTGGCAGGAAACTGCAACTTAAAGGGTGTGTTGCACTTTCAGGCTTTTAACAATGTCAGGTATATAAGATACTGTAACACAAGTGACCAGTCAGTGATGTTCAGCACTTCCTGCTCCTCCCTGAACTTCCCTGATCCTTTAGGAAGCTCTACCATCTGAGAGGGGATTTCGGTATCTCTATAGAACTTAGTGCGGAGTCGGACCCTGGTTCCTCCAGAGGAAACGGCATGTACAGTAGTTTGTTTTTCAATATGAATTATAAATGTGTTTCAATGACATTATTTTGTTGTCTTTGTGTACACCATTAATGTTGCATGTGGTAGTAGGAATCATCCTGTGTTATTAATGCTTGAAAGAATTTACATCATATTTTTAAAACAACACTCGGATGAAATGCTGCATTTTTTATTTTCACCGCAGAATGCGAGGAACGAAGCAAGAATGGAAGAAGTTCTGACTCCGTCGCTGTCAGCTGCAGCATTAATCAAACATTTTCGCCGTAGTCATGTAATGGGATTTTCTGTTAAGACAATAACATTTTGTGACTTCACTTATGCACTTAGTCACTTGGCAAACACAAGAAATGAAGGACCTGGTCTGACCTGACTGAAATAGTTCTTACATTATTACATTACCGGTTTGCATGCAAAGTCTTGCAGCAACAGGCCAAATTACTGTGACGTTGTGTGTGTGCTGTGCATTTCTTCCAACTGAGATACTACTAGTACTGTCTGTGACGAGCTTCCTGCATAGAAAACTAAATTCCAAACACATTTTCATCGCATTGGTGTTTATCCAGTGTAACAAAAAAATCTCATGATTTTGCAAAGTAGCAGTATTTATAGATTTCTGGATGCTATAAGCCAGTACTTTGCCGAGATGCAGGAGGTGACGCTTGCGCTGTAAATCATACGGGAGTGTCTGGGATTGTTTAGATTAAACTCCTCTGGATATTTCGTCTGTAGCTTCATCATAACCAGACTATGAGGATGATTTCTGCTCAGTGGGCTGGAGGGTGTTTTATTATATACAGGAAAAGTTTAAGCTACATGATTTAACGTATAGGTTTCTCTGTGGATGTTTCCCATCCCATCTGACTTTCCTCACTAACCCCTGTCGCACTCTCACTGCCTCCCATATTGTTCTCTCCTGCCATAATCCACATTTACATATTTTATACCTTTTAGCTCTGTTTTCCCTCCTGCAGCTCTCCAAACAAGCCCTCTCCAAACAAACCCTAAACAAGTTGTCCAAAGCCAGTGCAGTGGAGGGGGAGGGGGTGAGCTGGGCGGCGGCCACGGTTCGGCTGCATCCTATTAGGACTGGGAGTGTTGAAAAGGGGCGTGGCCCGCTGGAGGCAGTAACATCTGTGCCTGTTGTCCCCTCTGCCCCCACGGCATTCTGCAGAGAAAGGCAAAGAGACGGAGGTTAGGGAGGGAGTGTGGATACGCCAAGGAGGAGAAGAAGTACTTGCCGGCCAGCTGGCTTTGCAAACAACAGCTCATGCTGCATGGCGAGTTTATCCCTTGTTTGCCCCCCTCTCTCCCCTCCCCTCCCCACACTCTAAAACGGCCTCTCGTCTATCTGGGATTTTCCTCTGTGCTGATATTGACAGCCTCTGTGATTCAGGGTGCTTATTAGCAGCTCCGACCCCGAGCAGACGACTTTGAACCTGCGTGGATTTACAAAAACGCTGCGCAGGGAAATGCTGCTGTGCTCTGCTGCTGCTGCTGCTGCTGCTGCTGCGTGCCGTGTACAAGCATCGCTGCGTTTCTGTGGACAGTGGGACAGAAAGCTTGGCAGTGAGTTGAGGATATAAAGGGAATGCTCAGAGCACAACAGAGGCGAGCTCACTCCTGGACAGGGTAAGACGAGCTCAATGAATCTTTCCTGTTGTAGCCTGTAATCAAATGAGTGCAAGGAAACGGAGCGCAGGAGCCGGCTATCTGCTGACTGGAATGTGTGTGTGTGTTTGTGTGTGTGTGGCAGATAGTCCGAGGCTATCATGTCAGTGTGTGTGTGTGTTTGAATGAGGGGAGTTTGGGCTGATGGTTTCTTTATCACGCCCCAGGATACAGACTGGATTCCTCTCAGCAAGACATAGGTGATTGTGTCATGTCTGTCTAATTAGGAGGTGTCGGTGTGGAAAGCGGTGTTGCCGTAGTAACCGTGGGGGGAGGGGAAGGGGGAACGGGGAGGATGACAGGGCTGCTCCGACCCATGGGCCCGGGGGGCTGATTTCGTGGTGAGAGAGTTTTGTCCTCTGTATGCGGGGAATGCCCCTTAATGACAAGGCTGGTGCAGAGATAGGGTTAGGTGGTGGTAGAAATATGCGGTCACACACACACACACACATATTACACACACATAGACACACACACAGAGAGAGGCTACAGGCTGCTATACCTCCCACCGGCTTCTCTCTGTGGTTTGGCGAACGCAGCCCCGTTATCAGTGTCAAGAGAGTGTGAGAGAGAGAGAGAGGATGGCATACTCTTTTCCATGATGGGGGGGTGGAGTGCAGATAATCAGGTCAATGAAAAGGAAAGTCACCTTGAGCTCAGGAGGGTCTGCTCATTCTCCTCGCTCATTTCCTGTCATTGCCCGTCGTTCTCAGGTTGCACTCTCACTCCCTCGTCTTCTCTCAAGAGGAGGCACACAGTGCATGCATGTATGTATGTAAAACGCCATACGGGGACGATGTAACGGAGGACGTGCGGCTTTGTAATTCTGCAGGATTTCACGGTGGCTCTGAGTGACGGCGAGCGAGATTTCGCCCTGTAATCCTTAATGGTTTGGATATTTGTTTTTGTCTGCTGAATTAGAGGGACAATCCTATTTTCTCCCCCTATAAACATCCCGAGCAGATTAAAAAGGAGGGTAATGTGCGGTGGAAAGGGGCTTACATTAAATCACCAACCCACCCAGCTTGCACCGGTCACCCACTGCTCTGGTTACCATAGCAACTGAGGAAGAGGTAGGGATTTTTTTTTTTTTTTTTAAGGAAACGCTGCAGCTCCAAAGTATCCTGGAAGAGATTACAGCGCTCCCCACACCCTATTTCTGATGAACTGAGAGGTCGAGGCTGTTTTACTGCTCAGAAATACGCTTGTGACTAATGTTGGACCGTATCCAGATGTGGTGCAGTCTCAGATAATTATGTGAACTCTCTCTCCTGTCACACACAGAGAGGGAGATCACGATGGCGCCTCTTGGTGCTGTTTCCAAGCGTTCATTTGTTTCTGTCTTTTGATGTTGATAAAAGTGCAGACAGAGCCTGGAGATGACTAATTCGATGATGGTAACGATTCTCCTCTCTTTTCTGCTGATAAGCAATGACTTATTGATCCTCTGCTTGAGTAGCTCCCAACCTGTCAGACTAAATCCATGCAGCTGTAGCAGATGAGCTAAAGTGCTCCCTCATCAGCATCACCCAACATGTTTAAAATGGATGTTACTCATTATATTAGAGGGATTTTTTTTAAACATATTTTTCAATAGGAAGTCAAAGTTTCATCCACTTTTTTACCACCTGCTGTTGCAGATGTGGATGTTTCAAGCATTCACCCATTACTTTTATCTCTCAGTATTATTCTCTAGTTCAACAGTTTATCGCATACTTTATGATATCAAACCTGTATTCATTATTTTGTTGTGTTGCAGTTTACACAAAATATGGATTACATTTATAACATTTTTTTCATTTCCTGTTTGGAAATCACTTCTCTAGTTGAGTCTGCATTTATTACAACTAGGCCTAGATGCTCCCGGTAGGGCTTTCTTCAGATTATCATTGTGTGCTTCCCTGATTGTGAAGTGCTGGATACAACCGACAGCTCATTTGATACCCTCCTCCCACAATAAATTCAAGTTCCTGGATAATCCAATCTTAATGACAACGCATTGTTTTCCCACCATCTGCTCACTGAATAATATGTTTTGGTTCATTACATTCAAGGCAGGAGCTGCACATGCAGAACGTCCGCGACATAGTGGGCAAATATCAGAGTGGAAAATTAGTAAACGCCTGAACTAGCATGACAAGTACAGATCATTAAAGTTAAGCTGCTGTTGTGAAATAGACAACTAGTGTATGCCAGATGTGAACATCTGTGCTCTGTGGTAATTTTTTTTTCTTCCAATTTGTCACAATTGGGATGCCTCACCATAAAGACAACTTTTTCTTCATGTGCTATTTTTAGACTAAACTGTTTTGATTGGAACTTAGCCAACGAGCTAAACCCGGATGAATAAGACAAAACCCTGGCAAGCATATTGTCTCATGTTTGAGTAGTCTCCTTCTTTGCCCCAAGTCTAACCTCCACTTGAAGGGTTGACCCGAGGAAGAATGCTAACATGTTGAGAGTGGGGGGTTGGAGAGTCTGTCTGCAGAACGAGTTTGACAACCTCTCCTGGAAAGAGCAGCAGCCTTTTAACCTGCTTTTTAATCTCTGTCCTCCCCAACATTTCAGCCGCACACTCCCTAATCCTAAATGGACATTTTTTGCTTTGTGCTATAACTCTTTTGTGTGAGACTCCAACTAGGTGATTGTGAATTCCCCTGCAGGACCGTGCTCATTAGTTCAAAGTAGTCCGGGAAGTTTCTCTGTGGATCCATGGTATAGTTTCTGGTTCTGTGCAAAACATGCTACTCTAATACGCAGCTCATTAAAGTGCAAAAGTCAAAACAAACATATGGTGAGTCGGCCATTAAATGGACAATTTCCAGGCTTTTAAATCATTGTGGTTTCTTTTAAAGGGAAAAAGCTTGTAAAAAGCTGGAAGGTACCACAAATTGGATTCACCAGTGATTGAATCTTTCCCAAGCAACACAACAACTTTACTGACAAACATCTATCAGTACTGCATTTGCACAACCCCTTTGTTCGTGAAATAACGCAGCAAGTTCCCAGACCTCACATGTCAACAGTTCATATTATCAGAGAATCTGCTGATCAAACATCCAGTACGGCACGAGAAGCGAACGCTGACTCAGTCATCTCTTATCACAGCTTCAATCTTTCTTCTGTTCCTCTTTTATGTAAATTTTCGACTAGATTATTAACTTTGACTATTGGAAACAGGTGTGACTAGAGATACAGAGGCTGCTCTTGAACTAATCTGAGTCATCACAGACTGTGACCGTGATACTGTTTCCAGATGAAACGTGTGAAGACCACGAGGACGACGATTAGATTACCTTTGTGTGGCATGGTTTACAGAGTTCCTGTTTAGCCGGACCACACCACAGGTCAGATGGCCGGGTGATGGAGTTTCCCCATTTCGCACGAACAAGCAACGTTGAGAACTGAAGTGCTTCTTATTTACTTTTTATTTTTCCCCACAAAAAAAGTACCTGGCTACAAATATAGGGACTCTTCAGATAAATCTACTTTCCATAGTAGAGAGTTGACTTTATTGCCTTTGCGAGCCGAAGGTCAGACTTTTCCTCCGTAGACACACTCCTGTGAGCCTCTAACTATTTTGGTTAGGGAATTAAATTTACATTGTTTTACATTGTAGTCAGCTGTGATAAAGATCTAGAAACTGGATAAATCTTCAAAATGAGTAGAAAGGGACTGGATCTGCAAATAAGATATGTTTTCCCGCTTATTAATAAATTGCTTCGTCTGTAAAATGTGTAAAAATCACTTTCCACAGCCCAAGGGAGATAAATTTTAATATTTTCAGCCTGCATAATTATTTGTTGGTCATTGCAGACCCAAAACGTAAAGCCCTCTTTACGTTTTGGGTCTGCAATGACCAACAAATAATTATGCAATAATATTGATGAAGTTGAATGAATTCCCATTTGTTTGTTAAATTGTACTTCCATTAATAATAGTGATTGATTAAATATATAGCACAACCAGCAGCAGCTCCCTTTACTGTTGTTTAGAAATCAACACATATATATCAACCCACACAGACACACTGTATGTCATCATGAAAACTGGGATAACCACACCAAAGGAGTCACATTACATCCAAACATATGTAATTCTTTTCACAACCATCCCAGCTCAGACAAACTTGGTTACAGTCAACAGTCTCACAAGATGTGAACTTTGTTAACCCTCAGCCATGTGTGTAAAACGTGTCAGCTGGTGGAAGAAACGCTTCCTTTGTCTATCTCCTTGCTGATACCCCTTTCTCTGCGCGCCCTCTCTCCGTCTCTGTATGTTAATCCTGTAATCTGAGAGCCACTCACTCACTACTCCCTCGACCATGTGACAATAATGCTCCAGGGCCGACGCCTTTGTCATATCTTGACACGTAATCCTGTAACATGGGCACACACACACATTTACACATCAGGGGCCAAAAGACTTTGTTACTGCTTTCAAACACTGAGGACAGTTTTGACGGCTCTCTCTTGTTTGAACTGACCTCAGCTGAGAAATGATTGATTTTAATCTCCTCTTAACCTGCCAGTCAGCATTTTTATCATGCCCCAGTTGTTTTCTGATGTGTGTCCAAGTCTGCGTGTGTTTACTCATTGTGTACTGAGGGTGCCATTAAGTAATTGGCAGAATGAGCACTCTGCATGGCATCCAGCTGTGCAAGACAATCGGGCACCACTGTGCCATTTGCACCGTAGCTAAATCAGAGACAGTTTCACAATTTGAAACACCGTGTTGAACATGAACACAACTGCCAAATAGCTACTACAGTCTGGGGGAGTAACATAGTTGTAACTGTTGGTTAGCTCTTGTCAATATTAACTTAGTTTGACCCAAGAGTGTCGTCATTTATGTTTTTCTTCCTCAGAAAAAAAGATGCATACTACATCTCCTTTGAGAGCATTTTGATTGTTGTTATTGTTGCATATCTCATGGTTGTGAACTCTTCTCTTGAGTAAAACAGTTTTGAATTTCACGAGTTAAGCAAGCAGTCTGTTTCCAAATGTGGGTTTCTGGTTGATTTTCAGCCGGGCAGCTCAGGCTCAGGCTCGGTGTTTTGATGGAAGGACTACCATTAGTCCTCACAGTTTGACTCCTGAGCCTTTTGTATGCAGCTGTCCACATTGATCCAAAATAAATTACCAAGTGCAGTGCACAACAGTCGCGGGGGTTTCCAAAACTCCATAAGCCTCTGGAGTGAAGCGCACAGGAATCCTTAAACCATGAACTGTGACTGCTGGCTTTTTTTTAATGAGCACACTTTTTTTGCACGTAGTAACAGTTTTTTAGCTTTTTCTTTGCGTGAGAAACAGTTTTTAATGGAATAGAGTGAACCAACTCTGCCCACAATGTCAAGTTGCTTTCCGTTGGAAATACTCTGATGACATGATCATCAAATCGCAAGTCTGATCCATCCCAAATCCTAAATCAGAAAAGAAGATTAAACTTCTGTGCACCAAATGCCTCTCTGCTCCGCCTATAACACATCTGCAGCTATAGACATGCTGAAGCACTCGGTCAACATTGGTTACAATCATTTTCATTTCTCTTTAGTTAAAGCATCTCATGAAATGCTGAATTGAATTCAGTTTTTGATGCAACACATTATATGATCATTTGAAACCATATGTTATGCACATGATGAGTGTAAGTGCCTAATATTGTTTCAGCATTCATTCTCATCATGATGTGCTGCAACTCTTTTGTTAGCAAATTAAATTATATGGCAGAAATAGATTGTATTACCTGGTATTGTGCAGCCCTAATATAGCCATAATGCGTTATTGATTCCATTTCCTAAGAGTAATTTCATTTTCACACAGAGGTCAGAAGGTCAGAGTCGAGCAGAACAGTGTCTTTATATCCACATCCTTATTCAAGGTTTTTTCCCCACATTGCTCTTGGCCCACATTTTTCTCTGCTTAATTAGAAACATGGCAGGAGAAGTGTTCAGCTGTGTCTTGTCCCCACCAGTATTATAGTGTGGTCTGTGATACGGGCAGCCATTAGTGGATTAAGATTTAAAAAAAAATTAAAAGTAAAGTACATCTCAGAGCCAGAAACTGCTGAGAGATGCCAGCTGGTGCAGAAGAAGGTATTTCACACATCTGTTTTCAATACTCTACTGTCCACTGTGTTCTCTCTCCAAGGTTGAATTCCTGCTCCAAGTCAGGCACATGTCGGGTTATTAGCATCAGCTTAAAGTTGACCTGTTCTTATTTATAAATTAAAAAAAGAAGGTACCTATTTATGCCGGCAATTATTTAATGACAGACTACATGATTGTAGTATTTAAGTGGGTCTACTTTGAATAAAAGCTGGTTTGTGGTTCAACACAAGTCTTTGCTTTATTTCTAAGTGTTTGCATATGGACAGCTCAAATTTCACTGCAATGATCAATTATTGACCAGTTAAAGATTTTTAATCTATCCTGCTTTGTTTCTGTCTGTGCTGAAATACCATTAAGTAAATAATTAAAGTGTTAAAATAAGTGTGGACAGGAAAGGAGGTTGAATAAAACAGACAGAACTAAACAAAAATAAATGTAAAAGAGACAAAGAAGAGGAGACAGATTGATGAAAAGTGTCAGATCATCTTTGAATTCTCGCTCTCCGTTCTTCATTCCTCTTCGCACATGTTTAGTAACGTGAGACTCTCTCTTGTGTTTAGCTTGAGATGCTGTTCTCGACTTCTGCCTTTTCTCCAGCCGACCTGACAGTTGAGTTGTGCGGCAGGTTTTTTTTTTTTTTAACGGAGAGGTCTCTGCGCAGGCACCATGCGAGGGCTCGCACTCACTTTACAAACACTGGGATCCTTTTTTACAGTCTGGACTCGTGCCAGGTCATCCACTAAACCACATGGTCAAGAAAACAACAAGGCTATCCAAGGATAGAAATCTCCTTCAGACAAAGGGAGAAGTGTTTGTATGAATATGGGTGGGCGGGTTTAATTATTGGACGTGTATGAATGAAGAAGTGCAAAATAATCCGCCGAAACAAGCTGCTTTGTACTATAAGCAGGAAAAGTCATGATGTTTCTCCACCGCAGTCCAAGACTCTATTTATGTTAGTAGAAACGGTATTTGTCTTGATTATGTGGAAAGTGCAGCTGTTTCATAGCTTCATCATCATCATCTCGCACACTGTTAACATTTCAGACGTGCCTAATACGAAGATAATTCCTGGTATAACCATTGATTCTGCTGGCTTTTACTGATTTAACAGATAAGGGTCTGTTTGACAGGTTAAGTTACACATGCACGAACTGCATAGAGGTAGTCTGTGTTGTCTCTCAGAGCGAGCAGGTGACAGTCGAAGGTGTTGTTGTATGGGTGTTGTTCAGGGTCACACAGGGCTCACCTGGCTATGGGAGGAATGTCCTCTTGTTCCAACAGGCCTCTGTTATGTTGGCAACCTTGACCGTCTGACAGACAACCAACCTCCAGGGGAGGGGGGGTTATTATCAGAGCACTCACGTCTCACAGGTTAACAGTTACCACGCTCGACACAAAGTCTTCACATTAAAACACAGTTTGCATGTGCTTAAAAGCTTCCTTGTCTCTTTGCCCTCTTTGTGGTTTCTGTGTCTCTGCGTCCCCGACACATGGCCGAGCTGTGGCGCATCCACAGGTTCCTGAGTTCTGGACGGGGACCAGCGCGGTCTCGCTCCGCCTCAGGGGTTTGTACAAAGTTTACAGCTCGCTTTAGCTAATGGAAAAGATGGGTAGTTTTGTGGACTAATATGGTCAAAGAGGGCTTTGAATGGCTCCTTCCCTTCATACTAGAATAGATGGTGAGCGTGAAGCCGAGCGGCTGCTGCTTAGGCCTGTGGTAGTCTATTTGGAAAAGTCAAGGATGTGTCAAAATAAATACACCGTGTGTGTGTTCATGGAGTGAGCTGGTGTGTACTTTACCCCACGTTTGGCCATTTGTCCCCTGGCACTTTGTCTGTGTAGTACACCATAAGCTTGTTCATTCATTTAACATTGTGTATGTTTATTCATTTGCTGTCTTTATTTAGAGCAGAGGGATTACTTTAGTAATGACTTAAATTTTGCTTTTGTTAGTTTTGTTTTGACAGTTTGTGCAGTAATTGGTAGTTTGTCAGCCAGCATGAGACAGAAGTTGTAAAGTGGACTCTTGTGTGTGATCAAATGGTCATTGTAGCAGTTCATTATTAGTTTGCCTTGGAAGCAAATATTACATTGATATATGTTTTTTTATCTTTGTGTTTTGATCCTATTCCTTTCTTGGGATTAGCTTCTTTAGTTTTTTGTTAGCATTGGTATATTAAAGCAGGCCTGTGTCAAGCAAAGATTAAAGAACTTCTTAGGATGAAAAACGAGGTCTCTAGAGTCTGTTCCAAAATGTTAAACCTACAGCCGCTGGTTACAGGAAACACAGATGAAGCAAAAAAAAAAAAAGTGACTAAAATAGGACAGTGATGGCATCAGGCTTTATTTAAGTAGACCACAAAATTTACTTTTTATAAGCAGACTCTATTTAGACAAAGTCGCCGTTGGAAATGTCCTCACTTTCCCTTTTGGAAAGAGATAACTTTAGCTGTCGTCTGTTGCCTCAGCCCACTGAGCATAGAGAAGATGAGGGAGCTGACCTGACCAGGTTGAATTTAGAAATGCACTATGCGGCATTATGATGCATTCTGTCCGGGGCGAAGCCTCTGACTTATAGGAAATCACTGGGAAAGGTCAAGTGAATGTGGTTATGTTTCGGCGGGCTGCCGGTCACTAAGAAAAGACGTCCAGAAATTCCTGCAGGTCAGCACAGCCTCTGTGGTTTATGACACTTGGCATCACACCGCTGGATGCAGCAGGGAGACCGGAGCGCTGTTTTTGTGACATTGCTGACGACAGTGTCCTCGTGGATATCTGAACACCACATCTTTTATTTGCTACACAGCGGACGACTCTAGTGCACTTATTATCTTGTCCATTATCCCAGCATGGAGTCGAGCCAGCGGCTCAGAGAACACGTACCGCAGCTGTCTCCTCCCTCACACACTGTGTTTGTGTGAATTAGTAGTTTGTCACAAACCAGACCAGTTTATGCTTTTGCTAGTAAGATTTTAGCACTGTCTTGTCCTAAAATCTTAAGTTTCTAGCTTTAGTAACAATTTAAGCTTCCAATGTTTTGATCGTTGTAACCTGAGGACCAAATGCACATACAGTTTTATCTGATTCCAGGTTAAAATATCCTCAGAGGAGACGATCAAAGGGCTGTGACATGAACAAGATCCAGAGTCTACAGCCATGGTAGCGGCTCTGTGAGGCTGTACTCTGACACAGCAGTGGTACGGCTTGAATGCTAAAGCTAGCATGACAACATAATGACAGTGACAATGATAACATGCTGATGTTCAGCAGATAATATATCAAAGATGTTCACCATGCAAGTTCAGCATGTAACCGTACTAGCATTTGTCTGTCAAGACATTTCATGCAAAGAGCATTTGATGGTAATCCATCTAGATGTTGAAATATTCACTCTAGATTATAGCTGTGTTGACAGATATACTTACATTGCCATCTCTTGAGCCCCACCCCTCAGCACGACTGAAAGAAAAAAAAAAAACCCATCAAAAAATACCCTTAAGCACTGGGAAACCTACATAACTGGCGATGCTGTCAATCCGGCTGGCTTGTCATCTGGCGGAAGGAAACTTCCTGTAATGCGCTCAACCCTCCTCAGCAATTCTGTTCATTTATGACAGCTGATCTCTATGTATTTTTATCCGTGATATACAGGCGCGGCGGAAGGGGGCAAGAGTCCAAGAGGATTGCACACATTTCCTACGCTGCTAGTAAAGCTGCAGCTGCTAGAAAACAAACCAAATGTGTGATTGTGTCTTCTAAAGGAAAAGGAGCTGGTGGTGATGACGATTGAGGCAGGGTATGCTCGAGTTTGATGCCGACTCCAAATGTTGTAAATATCACCTGTCATTCAGACAGCTTGCAGGCCAACTTAGACGCCGTTTAAGCATCTCAGGGTTTACAAGAACGACTGTTGTTGTTGCTCTTAGCGCCTGTGACCAAGCCGGTCTCCAAAACAACAAAAGGCCTTACACACCTCTCACCGCAGTCTTTGTAAACACACCCTTTTAATCAGTACTCATTAGGTCCTTAGAGGAAAGCTGATGCTGAATAGGGAGGAAGGGGAGATGAAAAGGGTTGAATAATACGCTAATCCTGGCAAATTATGGTCTCCATTTCAAAAAATCACACTCTCTTGAGACGCTATTGTGAAAACAACGTAATTAAATCTGCAGTGTATTGTAGTTTCCTCTCAATAATGATGACCCTGGGCTTTTATTCATTACCAGAGGCAGAGGTTCATGTTCCAAGTGTAAAAGCCTCATGGTCTTAATAGGGCTTGTGTCAACCGGCTGCTGAAAAGTTCCACTAATGACAATATGTCCCGAGCCAGTTTGGCCCAAGGGTTGTTATGGGGATTTGGATCATCGAAGAGAACAGAAAGTGTTAGTCTCTGTATTTGGTACTGCTCAAATTGATACATCTTTGTATTTGTGGAAGTTATTATTTCCTATTCAACCGTCTCTGGGAAAACTTTGTTACTTCTGTTACTGATTTTCATGAATGCCAATTTAAAATCACAAACTTAAGTGAAGACTCAATCGTGCTTTTTTGAGGCTTGATTCGTGTTTGTGTTTCCAAACTCATCGTCTCCCCTCGTCGTGTCCGCAGTTCTCTCTGACGGAGGCCGAACTCTGAGGTGGAGGAGGCTGTAAAGAGGCACTGAAGGAGCCTCTCCCACCCCCTCCCTACCTGACCAGCTGGACCCAAGCGGACAGCCATGGCTCCTCGGAAGCGCGGCGGCGGCGGGCGAGGTGGCCTCTCCTTCATCTTCTGCTGTTTTAACAGCAACGATCACCCAGAGATCACCTACAGGCTGCGGGAGGACTTTGCCTTGCAGGCCATGGAGCCGGCGCTGCCGATGCCGGGATACGACGAGCTGGATGGCATGTTCTCCGAGTTGGTGGTAAGATAATCAACAATGTGTCCATTCATGTTTCAGTGTAGATCTTTTAAAGCTTGTTTTAATTGATAAAGTGGGTGAATCTGAGTTGTCTGTTAAGCTACAGCCTGATGTAGATTATTTTGTTGTGCTCCATTGTTACACAAAAAACGATTAAAAAAACATCACATCGTTGCACTGAAGTAACCCCACCTACGCCATCCTGCTGCTATAATACTCAACAGTGTCCACGGCTGAAAATAGTCCCCAACAGAACAGATACACCGTTTACTCCTGTTTGGGTGATGTCAGCCAAAAACTACAGGACCCAGCTGTTTTAGCCCTTTTCAAAAATGAAAATATACATGTTTGAGCTGCTTTTTTCTTATTTTGACGTAGCTGGGCCTGGGGCTGAGCACCAGAGACAGGGAAGCAAAGCGGGAATGTATTACAAACATTACACATCGTGGGGGATCTGGTCTCTTTGTGGCATTGAAAAATAACGTCACTTATCCTTCAATAAACCCTCATATCAGTTTTCTGTTCTTCTTAAGTCAGCTTAACAACTCAGAGTGATGCATATCTCGTGTGAAAGAACCAACTGTTGTAATAATGTTCAGCCTCCTTTTGTTATCAGAATATAATTGATGATTGATAATTAGCACCCCTCCTTTGATCTGTTGCGCAAGATTTTGGAGTTGTTATTGTCGTAGAGCTGATGGAGCAACAAGATTAAGATATTAACACTAAAAAACACAGTCTCTTTTACTGAATTTGCACTTCAGCCATTGCATTTCATCATTATTGAAGTCTGAAGAGTCTCTGACATATATTCTTGCCTGATTGTTTACTCTGTTACGTCTTGAGACATTCACAAATGAACCGTCACTTCCTCCCTGTTTACACTATCTGGAGAGGAACGGGGCCAGGCTGCCATTCTTCCTCTGTCTTATTGTCACTTCTAATTTGCCGTGCTCTCCTGTCTTTTCTGGCCCCATTTTTCTCTCCCATGGTTTCCACAGTAATCTAAGCATGACATTTTTGCACATCAATAGACCTCATTCAGGAGCTCTTAATGTCTCGGCCTCCTCCGTCTGCTAATTGCTTGTTTTTGTCTACCACCCTTTATGAAGACATAATTGAGTAAGTTGAGTGTGACGACAAGGAGGCTTTCAGTTGCTCTGTTTACCAAAAGACAACAGCCACGTGCTTTTCTTTTCACCCAGTACGAGGCGAGCCACCATGTGCGTGCATAATCGGAACGGGTTTGCTTCAAAAAAAAAAAAAAAAAAGACTCACGTTGTGGAAGAAGTTGTGCTCTGCTGCTGTTACGATCAATAAAACCTGACCTTTGAACTTGAACGATTTTCCAAAAACCTGTAAATGGAGGTTACGTGTTTGTTTGTTTTTCCTATACTGAACCCAGAGAGACGCAGTTACTCTAATCTACTATCAAACAATGAACCAATCAGCAAAGCACACATTTTAATCAGCTTCCTTTTCACCATTCAATATTTATGAGTGAGGATGTGGACCTAATTCACAAGATCAATCAATAGCCCCCTACAACCATTTGATCAGTGCACATATTGATTCACTGGAGTTTTAGCACAAAAACATCCCCAATTCTCATTATGAGGAATCGCTGTAAAACTTTTAGCAGATTTTATTTGTTGCCCAGATGGCCATAAGAAAGAAATGAGGCTGTGTTTAGACTTCACACTGCTGTTTTGTCTCTCTTTAGGGTTAAATTACTTAAAAGCCTTCTCATGACTTACAGCATCTCTCACATGAAGCACATTTAGCTATAGTTGACTTAAGACTGGAACGAATTTGGACTGAAACACAAATACTGTATGTAAAAGCGCGGAAAACTCCTGCATAAGTTACAAATCTACAGTTGACTCTTTGTTGTCGATGCAATATTAAATTATTGAGTTGTGTCTCGTCTCCCGTTTGAATTCTCCCCCAAGAATGTGTGACGTTGAGCGCTTTCGACAAAGCGTTTTACATCCTGACCCCGACTTTAAAATTCCGCTTTATGCTCCATAACGGTAAAGATGCCAATTAAAACGCGTTGATATGTTTCAATTGTCCAGAGCTCCCTCAAAGTTAAACAGCTCCCAGCAGCACCCTTTGTGTGCCTCCGAGAAATATCTGTTACACATTGTGACGCATGTTGTTTCCAGATGTTATTTACCACATGTCGAGTAGGCAGACCACGCCTCATCTTTTCCCCCATTACTCACACGTCTGAAGCCTGCGAGACATCTGATTTGATTCAGAGTTATACTGAATTTACGATGCGAGCACCCGGTGATATCCCACCGAACATGGAGAGATTTAGCACAAACCCATATCAAAACTGAAAACAGAGCTCTGCTTGCAACTACTTCTGGCACATGCTTTTTGTTTTTTGGGGGTGGAAAAAACAAAACAAAATTGACTGATGTAGATATTTCTAAATTTGCAGCATGATGGTTTGATAGCCTGTGGAAACCTGTCTGCTCTTTGTGAAGGATGTTTTTAGGGCGATGCTTTATTTCGAAGCAGTGAATATTATCTTGTCCGTTCAGCCACCCGTGAAGGATTGTGAACACAGTAATAGTTATTTTTCATCCAGTTTCCCAAACATTTACTAAGCCTTTTTTTTTTCCTCCCCACTTTGCAGGATGAGCTCGACCTCACCGAGAAACACAGGGAAGCCATGTTCGCCCTGCCTGCGGAGAAGAAGTGGCAAATCTACTGCAGCAAAAAGAAGGTAAAGGGCTTTATGTCAACCTCCTCATACAGTAATCCTCCAGAGGTTTGCTGCTGTGTCTGGCTGCACGTCCTGAGTAATATCTGCAAAATGTGTCATATTCTGTTTGTGCGATTTCATGCGTCACTCCTGAAGACTGTTTTCTAAAACACAGACCACAGTGCCTTGCATCACTGTGTCCGTGTGTTTACGACAAGCCCCGGCATGAGCGTGCTGTCTGCAAACTCCATCTGGGGACTGCAGTGCAGATGATCATTTTTAATCTTCAACATCAGATGCAGTGTTTCCCCCAGAAAATGTGTTAGTTAAGGTGGTGTCTGTCCTGTTGGGTCCAGCGGATCGATTGATTGGCGGGGGGGGGGTCGGTGCGCCGTATTAAGTTTCGCTTTCACCATGCGCGCTGCTGTTATGCATGTGCGCTTCTCTGTGGTGTGTAGAGCAGGGGTCTTCAACGTTTTCCAGGCCAAGGACCCCCAAACTGATGGAGAGATGGAGCGGGGACCCCCTACTTATAGTATATTGTATAAAATTGTGTTTTATATTTAACTGGTCCTGTAGTGCCATACAGGGCCGTTGTATAGGGGAGAAAGGTGATGATCATTATAGGGGCCCAGCGCCCAGTAGGGCCCACAAAAACCTAGTAGTCTAATCTTTGTATGACTGATTTATTCTGCATAAGACCCTGACTGATACTCATAGTAATGCTGCATTAGCATCAAAACAAAGTAGGCTAAATAAGAAATGATAATAGATACGTAAAAGTGGAAAAGTCAGGGGGCAGGGGCCCACTTTAGTATACTTTCAGGGGGGCCAGGATTCCTAGCAACGGCCCTGGTGCCATATGCCAAAAGTACCATGTTATGAACTATAAATCACGCTTTTTTTAGGAGTTTGTCTGGTCATGGGACTTTTCGAAGGGACTTACATAAAAAACATATGCCACGCCATCTATGATCACAACAGGTCACAACTATGCTCGTTGTAACTGAACGCTGCTACTACACCAATGAAAGAATTACTAAACCATAAAAAGACAGAGAAAACAAAGCAGTGTTTCCCCTACTTTGTTTTTTTCTCTGGCTTTTTATGCATTTATTTTGAAAGGGCAGCTGGAGAGAGACGGGGACGCGGAGAGAAAGTGAGAGGGGGGATTGACACGCAGCGATGGGACTGTCGGAGGGTCGCTGCAGCGGCCGTGCTCTTCCAAGACATATGACGCTCGCGACTCACCCCCAATCGTCAGCACCGCGGTCACCGGGGCTGATTCTGAGAACTTTTACACCGGGCCCGCCGTGTCATGTCTCGGTTCCACGGAGCGTTTCAGTGACGGCCTGACGCTGCTGCATTGTTGCTGCGCTATGAGCAGACGTGGCGGCGCGCGTTAATGTCACCGTCGTGTGTGTGTGTGCTGTGAATATCGCTACATTTTAATTTTTTTAAGACGTTAGTTTAGGCGGCAGCTCTTTGTTGTTAAGGCGGCCGCCTTAACAGGAAAGCGCTGCGGGAAACCCTGAGATGTATATCAACTGATTATGAGATGAGAACACACCTGAAAATCTTGGATATAATATCGTAAATCCTTTAGTTTAGAGCAAGTCATATCAACTAGATTCTGTAAAGCACTGCAGGCAAACCTTTGCCCTCAAATGAACCCACTCCTTCACAGGTGTGGCCTGCAGGAATTATCCTATATGCTATAATCCAGGGTGTGTATGGAGCTATGTACTATGTAGATCTCTGTAGATCTCTTACCAGGACCTAAGTAATATCTTTCTTTACATCCATCAAAAACAATATAAATAGGTCTAAATATATGGTTGTATAATACTTATAATATAAAATATTTTTGGTGCATTTACTTGTGTTTGAACTAGATTTGTTTTCATTTTTTAAAATGCAACCCAGCTATTCCTACCAAGCTCTCAGTAAGAAGGCGATGGTGTGAAACTGTTACATCCATTCATCGACCCATTACCCATTATCCTTCTAGGTTCACGAGGGGACAGGAGAAGAAGTCCCAGCTGACTTTGAGCAAGGGCGGGGTACACCCTCGATAGGTCGGCGGCCTATCACAGATGTGAAACAGTTACTGTAAAAGGCTTCTTCACTTTGCCACCCAGGCTTGCTTTTAACGGTGCAGACGACATTTTGCCTGAAGACATATGTAACCTTCATGGCACCGCGGCTTGTCCCAGCAGGTCGGAGACGATCATTGATCATTATAAAGGCCTAGACTTGTTCTCATCGTTGTAACTGGTTAACGACGTACATGTTAATCATTTTCAGTGATCAAGCTCACAAAACCTTATGTAATGTTACAGTACGTACACCACTATCTAACATATCGTTGACAGAAATGCCCAAACATGTCAAACCACCTCATACCATTCATGTCACTTTAAGTGTAGTTTAGTATCTTTATGCCCCAGTGTGTTATATTTCTCCTCAACAGCCACTCTTCTCCATCACAACATAAACGTCTGAAGCACCTGATCAAAGCTCCACCATGAATAACTCACTTACTCAGCTTGAGTAGATGTTACACAAGGTGGATATAAAAATAGTGATGTGTAGAGGGAGTAAAATGAAGGCTAAATCCAGCCCGTTCCATTAGATAATCCGCTAACAGGGAAGGCATTGTCAGGTATTATAAAGCACTGAAATATATTGCGGGAGTGTAGAATTTAAAAGTAGTATCTTATTTCTTGTACCTCCCAAGTGTTGTGCTTTTTCTCCCAGACAATAAGGTTCTTGTCTCATTGTTTGATTGTCCCACCGAGGCAAGGATATTTTAATCATGTGGTTTCTTCTTTTAGATAATAGACCTGTTCCATATCAAAGCGTCCACGTAGCCATAACATACTCCGTGGCTCTGTGACAGTGTCGTATTTCATTACGTTGTCTCTGCCTGACAAGAGAAACGTCAGCTGTTCCTCCTTTCCCTGTGTATGAACTCGCCCGCTGCAAGCAGGGAAACGCAGACGCCTGTTCTAGTTAAGATCAAATCCAGTCGGGCTTCCCAGCTATGACAGATGATGCCCTGTCTCCTCCTGCCTTACATTTTTTTTTACTGCAGTGGCTCTCAAGGCCGTAGGTATGAGTGTGTAGGATATCCTGTCCTGACTAATATGCAGACAGGGAATGCAGGTTTATAAATCTTTTCCTACATCCGGTTAACAAACTTGGACGTGAGGAGTGGTGGGATTTAGTCTGTGTCGGTGTGAACGCAGCTGCAGACGGACATGACATGACGAAATTTAAAAAGCCACCATAGACACGCTGTAAATCTGCATTTCACATGTCTGAACCACAGACTTGTATGTGTTGGATTTAGGAAACTTGGAGGGGCTGAATTTTCTTTTGGTCTTGGGTTTCCCCCTGTTTCCTTCCATTATGCTAAGCTAAGCTAACCAGCTGCTACGCTAATGCACAGACATAAAGTGGTATAATTAGTCTCATCAAGCCTCGGAAGGATTTACAGTAGATATGTAAGTAAAGACAGTGTGTTAGACACGTGACGTCACAGGCCATTACATTGTCAGACTCTGTCTTTGTCTCAGTGTTGATGCACATATGGCTGACTTTGGCTGCACACAGCGTCCGCTAGCCAGCAGCAACACAGCGAGCGATGAAAGGAAGATAGTGGAAATGGAAACAGCACGTGCATGCTCCTGTTCCTACTGTGGCCCAGTTAATGGCCTCACAGCCCCAAAGTCGCCTCATAATAAACCTGACTCCGCTGCCTCTGTTCAGCTTCAAGAAGAACATGTCGGGACGTTCCAGTGTAAAGGTGGAGGGAGGGCGGGTTTTTTAGCCGAGCCAAAAATCTTTATGTGCGGAGAGAAAGGCATCGATATTGCTGACTCGGCAGCAGGCTCTGGCCCCGGCCCAGACAGATACAAACTCAGCATCTGAGCTCAGGGAGGAAGGGTGTGTGTGTGTGTGTGTGTGTGCGCGCGGAGAAAAGAGGCAAAGGAAGTGCTCGGTTGTCCAAGGCAAACAGGAAAGCTTCACTTCCACAGGTGCAGCTTTTGTATGCGAGTCTGGGGGGAGTGATACGGAGGAAAGTGGGTTCATTATCGGGTCGCCCCAAGCTCGCGAAAGATGAGCATGCTCTTTTTCGCCAATCATTTCTTGGCAATACGGTCCTTGAGAAGTTGGACTGGGCCGAGAGAGTCAGTCAAAGAAAGCTTTAGCTGTTTGGTTTGGCCAGGCACCTGAGCTGATGAAATCATGCTGTAGAGAATCAATCTTCTTCCTGCTTCTTGTCAGCTCTCTGCTCGGCTACATCATCTGCCAAGAAGCAGATTTACTGATCTGGTTGTTAGCAGAGATTTTGCAGTAAGGCTTCAAATTTCATCAAAAAACACAACAAAACAAAAAAAAAAAACAGTTTGACTTCTGAGAGGACAGAGCTTCTCTTTCAAGCATACTGTCCTATAACCCCTAAATAACAGAGATTGATTCCTGTTTCCTGATGCGCCTTTGATCTTTACTTTCGCAAATGTGGAAAAATTCCCTGAAATACACTCCCCTTCTTTTCCCTCTCATCATCATGACCTGAAATGAACTGTCAGCGTTTGAAGACCGCTGACTTCCGAATTCGAAAAGATAAACTCTTTAAAGATGTAAAAGGAAGTCATCCCCACCTCTAATGGACTGAACTCTTTCCAGCACCAGTCTGGTCAAGCTGGCACTGGGCGCAAGTGGAACAGCGGGATCAGGCCTTCCTGTCTCCGCACGATCCCTGCAGACCAGCCAAGGGCCGCAGTTTCTGCAAGAGCGGCCAAGTCTCTGCCAAGGCCGCTTTATTAACTGACGCCCAATTAGTTTCTTATGGTCACAGCTCGCCTGTGCTTAATGGAGCAAGAGTCAAAATGAAAGCCAGTGGGCCTTTTATGTACAAGCCAAGTTCAGGGTCAAGTCATTTTCTCCTCAGTGTTCCACATGAGTTTGAAAATTAAATCATCTAAGAAATGTCTTGCAGTAACTTTTTTTTCCCTCCATGTGTAATAAAAACATTCCTGTCAGGAGATTAATCTCAGCATAAGTCAGTCCACATCCTTAATCTGCCGTTTTAGCATTCATTTGCTAATCTCAAGACTTTACCAAAGCGGCTGTGCTCTCCTTTCGGCACTTCTCACCATCGCTCAGAACTCAGAGAAGCGCTGGAGGATAAAATGGGAAGGATATCTGTGTCGTCCTACTTTTGAGCTCCTGCTCCATTTTTCAGCTTTTGGCTATTTATGCCTCAGACCTTCTGTTCCATGTGTGTTTGTGGGTGTTTGTGTGTGTTTCATGTCCTTGAAGGCCAACGATCTGAAAAACAATGGTATGAAACGCTGCATCTGGTTTGTTTCAAACATGTAACATAAACCAAATAACTTATCCCTTCATTTGACTTTTTGAATTATTCCCTTCACGTCCTGTTGTGCAGCTCACGCACTGTTAATATTCATAAAACGACAACTTTGTCACGTTAATGTGTCTCATGTACTGTCTGTTCACTTATCACTGTGTGACATGACTGTTATTCTCTGTCTTTCAGGAACAAGAAGAAAACAAAAGTGCAACTAGTTGGCCAGAATACTACATTGACCAGCTCAATTCAATGGCAGCTGTAAGTAATAATAACATGAACTTAATTCTTCTTTCGTATAAGAATGGTCAGAAAATAGCCACAATAATACAACTTGAACAGACATCTTAGGATTTCTCTCCCGTGCTAATAGGAACAAAACAACAACAGTGTCATTAAACTGTGTAATACTATAATTGCACACATGCTGCTGTTCATCACATTCTGTATCTTCACTTTAAGCCATAAAAGTGGGAAATTGCAATTTTGGACATGTACAAACACGCAAACCATAACAATTATGTTATTGTCATAATAAAATCAAATCCAGCCTTGTTTTGACTTTGTTGTGACTTAGAGCTAAAACTTCTTCTTTATGTTGTTTCATCTTTGGTTGAACAGAGAAAGACGCTCCTCGCTCTGGAGAAGGAGGATGAGGAGGAGAGGAACAAAACCATAGAGAGCCTAAAGACGGCTCTGAGGACGCAACCGATGAGGTGGACAGATTTCTTTACAATCTCTCCCGCTCTCCGCTGTCTCTGTTCTTTACATTTAATGTCAACTCTCATCGCTTTCAGTTCACCTCTAACCTTGTCAGTCACTCTTTTCACTTCCTCACAGCCGTATGTAAATGAGTCCTTTAAGAACTGGGCAGCCATAAAGGTCACTGCAGCATTGGTTAAAGATTTCTCATTGATGTCAGCATACATTAAACAGGGGCTATGGAAATGTTTAATTTCCATTTTAGGAACCTGAGCTTTTCACTACACTATAAAAGCAAATGTCCAGAGTTACTTATTACATTTGCTGCAGACAATTCAATAACTGTCTGGTTAAGTTAAGGAAAAGAGAGGACAGGTAGACATACATACACATACAATCATTTTTCTGTTTGACATTTGAAACTCCTGCATTACCTCAGGATATTTGCAGCACTTTTGCTCCTTTCAAAACAAGTCCACCTTAGAAATACTAAATGAAAGCTGTCAGAACACCAGGTTGACGTCTTTGTGCCGGCTCTCCTCTCCTCTCAGGTTCGTGACTCGGTTCATCGACCTGGACGGCCTGACGTGTATCCTGAACTTCCTGAAGAGCATGGACTACGAGACCACGGAGTCGCAAATCCACACTTCTCTAATCGGCTGCATCAAAGCTCTGATGAACAACTCGCAGGGCCGCGCGCACGTCCTCTCACACACCGAGAGCATCAACATCATCGCCCAGAGTCTGGCCACGGAGAACATCAAGACCAAGGTGGCGGTGCTGGAGATCATGGGCGCTGTGTGTCTGGTGCCCGGTGGCCACAAAAAAATCCTGGAGTCCATGCTGCACTACCAGCGCTTTGCCTGCGAGAGGACGCGCTTCCAGGTGGGGTGAAGAAAAAGCCAAGTGCACTGTGCACGGTTTTAAATCTTTCGCAGATTAAGTCATTTAAAAGCAGCATTTAACGAGTGAACTGACTTGTCTGCTCCCTCAGACGCTAATAAACGATCTGGACCGGAGTACGGGCCGATACAGAGACGAGGTCAACCTGAAAACAGCCATCATGTCGTTTATTAATGCTGTGCTGAGTCAAGGAGCTGGAGAGGTGAATTATACACTGCACTGTGCTCATTTGTCATGCTCCCTGTCGCTCTACAAGGTCGTCGTGTCCCGTTTTTAAACACATTTTTCTCAAATACAGACAAGTTTGGAATTCCGTATCCACCTCAGATATGAGTTTCTGATGCTGGGCATCCAACCTGTGATCGATAAGCTACGTTCTCATGAAAACTCCACGTTAGACAGGTGAGTTATGCAAAAACAAGTCTGTCCAAAACACAGTTATGTATACCGTATATATTATTATAATCTTATATAATTATAAATAGATTTTTCCTCCACGTTTTAAATCTTTCAAATAAGATTAGATTTGAATTTATTTGCCATTTGCACAGGTGCATCACTGGGCATGTACATAGGAACCTCTTGTGCGTCTCCCTGAGTCAAGAGTACTTGAGTGCATCACATATGCACATTTTCTAATCCCGTCTTTCCCTCTGACACTCAGGCATTTAGACTACTTTGAGATGCTGCGGAATGAGGATGAGCTGGCTTTGTCAAAACGATTTGAGTCGGTAAGTTTAAAAAAAAAAGAACACATTTCCTCTTTACTCGTGCATTATGTGTTTGTTTTAAATTATATTTTGATGAATTTATTCAATGATTGCTTCTTCTGTCTACTCCTTCTCCTCTAGGCACATATAGATACCAAAAGTGCCACCCAAGTTTTTGATCTCATCCGCAAGAAGATGAACCACACGGATGCATACCCGCACTTTATGTCTGTCCTTCATCACTGTCTCCTCATGCCACGTGAGTGATTATCTATATTAATATAAGTCAATGAACGGCATATTACACACAGTGCATTCAGAAAGTGTTTTTGGAGAATGGAAAATGTCTGTCTGCTGTGTTAGTTAATGCACTGTTAGCAATTGCATCACGTGCAAAAAGCTTGGGCATCTTTTTACTCGTAAAATACCGAGAACTTCATTAACTCATTAGGCCTTAATTGACGTCTTAGGACTTCTAAAGCAGGTTGTCGTAATCGTCATTAGGAATTCTCAGCTGATGATGAATTCGCTGACTCTTCAAACGTTGTGGTGAGAAAATGAATTCTAATTGATGCCCACAAAGTAGAGCAGGGCTATAAAAAAACATTCAAAGTGCTTCCAGCTTGAAACTGAAATGCTATGATCTGAAAGACCAAGAGAAGTTTCAGATAAAGCTTCTCGTCTGCTTCTTGTCTGGCAGAGAGGCAAAGCAAAACCTCCCATGCGACCGCAAAGGAGTTGCAGGAACACAGTCTCATCACATGAAAAGCTTACCTATGACCTCATCACAAAAAGCCAGCAAATGAAGTCCGCAAAGCAACATCTGGATAGTTCGAGTTGTTAAAAAAAAAAAAAAAAGCTAGAAGGAGCTGTTTTTAAGACCGTGAAATAAAAAGTAACAATGCATCAACGGTAACATGTTTTGATCCTTGTTTGCTCCAGTAGTCGTATTTACTCCTTTCACTGTGGAATTTTCCCACGCATGTCCAGAGTTTTGCAACGCTGCCGTCTCACGTCCACAGAATACACAGAACATATGTACCTTCTGGTTTCTAGCCAGAAAAGATAAGTGTATTGACTCTGTTCAGATTAGACTGTCAAGAAGAAGGATACGCTCATTCCCAGCCAATCTGAAGACTGCACATATTCAGAAATCACCGACTTTTGACGGATAATCATTTATTTTTTTGGTCTAGTTTCTGCAACAGTTGCATTAAGTCAGATTCCAGTTGGCCACCTCTCCCACATCATTTGACTGGAAGTGAAAAAGCAGTTCTTCTTGCTGCTCAGCTTCCCCTCTGAGTGGCTCTTAGACCCTCTACAGTCATGCTGAGGCATAAAGAGCGTAATTAACACTTCAGCTGCAAATACAAGTGTTACTATGTGAGTTAATCAACTGCAATCTTTTGATGGCACTCGAATGAAAAGAGGAATCTGAATGATATTACTAAATAAGATGTTGTGCATTGAGCATTTTGCGATTTTCCCGGTAAGGACTAATAAATGGACGTGCGCCCCAACTAGATTCTGTCTTTGTACGCGTGTGTTGAAGTTTTCAGTCTAAACAACAGAGCAGCAGTTAACATGTCGTCTCATGACAGATGTGGTCTCACCAATCTAATACATGTGTCACCTTGCTGTAACATGCAGTCACACCGTCTCCCTTTGGCTCATCACTGTTATTTTGGAACATGACACACCATTCCTTTGAGTTTGATCATAATCAAAGAGGAGGTGTGAATCCAGCTTCAATCAGTTTCCGGGATATTAACAAGATGTCTGGGAGTAACTGAGGCCAAGAGACTAAATGGGAAACGTGCTCCTCTTTCTGTGTTTTGTGTCTTTTTCTCCAGACAAGAGAAGTGGCAACACGGTGCAGTACTGGCTGCTGTTGGATCGTATCGTCCAGCAGATGGTCTTGCAGAATGACAAAGGTCACGACCCCGACGTCACACCACTGGAGAACTTTAACGTGAAGAACGTCGTCCGGATGTGAGTCTTCCAGTTTCCGCAGCAAAACAGACCGACACATGAATGAATAAATGCTTGGAACAGATGACTTAGCTGAAGAATGTAGAACTGTAATGTGTTTGTCAAAGATCTGAAAGACATGTGCTGAGCAGCGTCGGTTCAAAAATAGCCTCCCTTTAAGTTCTGAAAAACAATCGCAGGGATTGTTCTGGTAGACACTGCAGCTAATTAAGTGGGCCATCCTCTCTGCAGGCTGGTCAATGAGAACGAGGTCAAACAATGGAAGGAGCAGGCGGAGAAAATGAGAAAAGGTGAGTAGTATTTCTATAGCAATAAATAAATAAATAAATCAAAGGTTGTACGGGGTGACTGAGTGACGTCTCCCTCGCAGAACACCACGAGTTGCAGCAGAGGTTTGACAAGAAGGAGCGTGAATGTGATGCAAAGACCCAGGAGAAAGAGGACATGATGCAGACGCTCAACAAGATGAAAGAGAAGCTGGAGAAGGAGAGCACCGAGCACAAGAATGTCAAGCAGCAAGTGGCCGAACTCACTACAAGACTGCATGAACTCAGCACTGTACGTTTATCTGTCCCTTTACATATTCACTGGCTCGTTTTATGATGACCCTGAAAATAAAACCCGACACATAAAATATATTTGAAGAAAGACGTGTACGTTTAAGGAAAAAAACAAACATTATCCAACTTGAGAAAGTTAACACAAACATGTTGCTACAGAAAGTCCTTAAAATCGCTGCATTGTCCTGGTTGAAACGTTAGAAACCACTGATGTCATACTCTCTCCCTGCAGAGGCAGGCAGCTGTTGTTCCTGGAGGCCCCCCCCTCCCCCGCGGCCCCCCCGGCGGCCCCCTGCCTCCTCCGCCCGTGCCAGGTTTTGCAGGCCTGTGCCCACCTCCCCCGCCTCCTCCCCCCGGTGGTATGATGCCTCCTCCGCCTCCACCGCCGCCTCCCCCGGGCGGCCCTCCGCCTCCTCCCGGACGCCCACCCATCGGAGGCATCCCTCCGCCGCCGGGAGCGCCGCTGGGGCCATCCCTGAAGCAGAAAAACATTCCCCAGCCATCCAATGCACTCAAGTCCTTCAACTGGTCCAAGTTAGCTGAGGTGAGAGCAGCGGAGACACGGACAGAACCTGGATGCGTCGAGTTAGATTATGAGGTATAAACATGTTGTTTTTCTCTGTTCAGAATAAGCTGGACGGCACCGTGTGGATGGATGTGGACGATGGCAAGGTTTTCAAAATCCTGGATCTGGAGGACCTTGAAAAAACCTTCTCAGCCTATCAGAGACAGCAGGTACTGAAGACGAGGCCATTCATCATCAACTCACCAACTGGTTCCCATCCAGTGTCAGAGCAGGCTGTGTGTAGAGAGGAGGAGAGGGCTGGGGGAGGGAGGGGAGGGGCGGCTTAGAGCTCAGCTGGCTTGGCTTTTCTTTTGAAATTCAACTTGGCTTGTTTTCTGATTCTCAAAAAAATTTCATATGTTTTGCAACTTTTTGGTTTCTTAAGCAGAGTTATAGGGGAAAGAAGGGGAAGAGGTCAGGTAGTCTGCAAAAAAATAAAACAAAAGTCATCCTGGATTTTTTTTTTTTAAAGCAGAAGGAAGATTTTTGTTAAATGCAAACCTTTCATGCTTGAATCATCTTAAATATCTTCTCACATTTGACCGGAATGCTACATTTTGCCTTTTTGTTTTGTTTTGTTTGTGGTTTTGATCATTTTTGCCATATGTGATTTTAAAATGCATGAATGAGCTGCTCAGGATCAGCTATTTTTTTATTTCTTTCTTGTGGCTTTAGTGTGCAAGCCATGTAGTCAGTAGATCATTATAATCAATAGTATCTGTCCTAGTTGCACAATGAGATGTCAACAGGCCTTTTCCTGTACATCAGTCTTAAATAGCAGCGCTCACACATACTGACCTTAAGCATGAATACACATAATAAGAGGCTTAAAAAATTATTCATTTGGTCTTTTTCTAATCACATCCACAAATACAAAACAAACATCCATTTAGATCCTCAGCATGGGCCTGATTAGTTTCACAAAAAGCTGCCAAAAGGAACAAGACACCCTTGACTCCAGATTTATTTATTATTTGTGCACAGCATGTGAACTAGAAGCACGTATTGATCACCTGAACAGCCACTCATGTCTCTCCGCTGCTCACTTCATTACTGATGGATCCATTGTCGTCTTAAGTGCCTGATTCATTTGCTGTTTGTGTTTATGGGCTGCAAATCACGTAACTGCTTTTACTTATTCTAATGAGTGCTTACATCTTCCCTGCTTCCTGCCTGCATTTTAGGACTTCTTTATGATCAATAACAGCAAACAGGTGAGTGCACGTACAGTACCATACATATAAAGTGTGGAAAATCGATCAGACTTTGTTTATTGTGTGTTTATAACATGATAATCATGGGGCTGCACGATATGCAAAATCATATCGCATCATATTGCAGTTATATCGGAAGATAATGCAATTGTGATGTGGTTTTAGTTTTCAAATGTGCTTTTTATTTTCACGCAAAAAACATAAAATTGATGATGTGATTTTTTTTTTCGTTGGGTCTCCTACAAAACAAACACATCTCTTTACATCTGGAGAATATGATTCGTTGGCTGCAGCGTCTCTGTAGCAACACAACACGTAAAACATCACACAACACTCAAAAACATTGTAGCTGCTGCGATTTGGATATTGCTTTTTTGCCATATTGCAATATTGATTAGATTGCAATTAATTGTGCAGCCTCATGTTATACATTATAATTGTATTTTCAGCTGTGTGTGTCATCGTTGTCCAACTGTATATGTACACTTTATACAGCAGCATAGACCTTCTTGTCCAGGTCAACATCCTTTGTCCATGTGTGTCACGTTATTTCTTGTTTGATGTCTTCGGCTCGTGTTTGGGGTTTTATGGCATGTGTCAGTCTTCATTTTTTTTGCTTTCACAGCTTTGTTGTGTCTTAAAAATGGCCATTTTCCCTCAAACCCTTATCATTGTGCTCACAGAAAGAGGCAGAGGACGACACACTGAGCTCTAAAAAAGTCAAGGAGCTGTCAGTCATTGATGGCCGTCGAGCTCAAAACTGCAACATCCTCCTCTCGAGGTAGGTTTAAAGCATGATTGTAACCCCTTGAAATACAAATTGCTGACACAGCCCAGTTGAGGGTTTTTAATGGATTTGTCTGCTGTGTGCTGCAGGCTGAAGCTTTCTAATGAGGAGATGAAGCGAGCTATTCTAACTATGGATGAACAAGAGGACCTTCCCAAAGACATGCTGGAGCAGGTACTTCATCCAGTTTCTTGCACACGATTGCTGTCAAGTGTACAGTGTGTTTATAAGCAACAGGCCACAGCTGGTACAGAGAGGTAGTAAACCAACACAAACTATTTAGTATTTATTGGTAAGTCACTTTCTATTCTCTGTTGAAGAAGCTCTGCACCGTCACTCCTCACGCCAAAAAAAGCTAAATAAATTAAGGAGCAGTGCATTGTATCATTGCTACTGCTTGACTAAGTGATAGTGACCTGACTTGCTGTATGCAGGTGCATTCGATTCGTCGGATCTCATCACATTTTTATGTTACAGCCTCATGTCTATCAGTGGCAAATCAAAAACAGAATGATAGAAATATTTTGTAAGTTTATTAAAACGCTGAAACAAACTGAAATGTCACAGATATTACATAACCTGCAACATCACTACTTTGAATGCACAATCCACAATGACACAATATATTTGCAGCCCAATTTCAGTGTGATATCAACCAAAATGATATAAATGTATTTTCTCCAGGAGAAAATGTTTGTCTTGCAGTGAAGGGACAGTGAGATGCAATAGCATGTTAGCAGAGATTCAGCCTTATCTTATGAAAACTTGATTTAACACACTGAGACAGCCTGGCTAATGCTTCCACTGTCATTTAACTCAACAAGCAAAAAATGAATGTGTGTTAAAAATGTTGAGTAAAGAGTTTGCTTTTGTTCCTCAGCTGCTGAAGTTTGTCCCTGAGAAGAGCGATGTGGATCTTCTGGAAGAGCACAAACACGAGCTCGACAGAATGGCGAAGCCTGACCGCTTCCTCTACGAGATGAGCAGGTAAATTGTAGCTTTTTAATTCAGTATTAAACATGTTGTTATCTCAGACCTGACACCTTCAGGTCAGCGTGGCACTCTGCAGATCAGCTGACAAACAATGGCCATTGTTTCCTCTCCGTCATACTAGATAAACGAAGTGACACATGGGTTTCTACTTAGCCGGGAACAATGGCCGTCTGTCTGAATCACTTTGTTGGTGAATAAATAGAATCCGTAATGTAATAACAGTATTTGAATTACGGTTTTGTAAACAAAGTCCTGTAACACCAAAGGAACAAATGAAACATGTCACGATCGGCCCGTAAGTGCAGAAATACATTAGCAAAGATCCAAGCGGTTCCCACATTAGACTGACAGTAAAAACATATTTAACTGTGTTTTAATTCAATTTAATTCACAATTTACTGTAGTTTGACAGTTGTTACATTTGCATTTGATCAGGACACATAATGGACTGGTGGACAGATGTCACAGTGTTAGTCATTAGCTGTGGAGTTGCTGGTTTATAATCCAAAATCATAAACTGCAAAAAAAAAAATGTTTTACTACCATAACTAAAACTTTTTACATGTAAGCAAACAGGCGGTTTGTTTGATTTTGCTTGAGCACAATGTGTATGTTCGTGGCCTTTTTGTCTAAATTTGTGGATTTCCCTGTTCGAGATTTATGATTTTTGTCTATTTTCGTTCCCTTCTTCTGACACGCATTTTCCATCTCCTGTCCAGAATAAACCACTACCAGCAGAGACTGCAGTCTCTATACTTCAAAAAGAAGTTTGCAGAGAGGATAGCTGAGCTCAAACCCAAAGTTGAAGGTGGGAAGACTCCTGTACACCAAAGATACGATTTCTTTCATATACATGTAAAAGAGTAGGACTGAAAAGCATTATAGTCTATTTATATCTAACTTGGTAGCCCTTGTGTTTCACTTAAGGAAAGTATTGTCTCCCAAAGCTTTTCAAACTTCTTATGTTTTGTAGTTTTAACTTTTGATATTTGCCAAGGAATTAACAAGCAAGCTACCAGAGACAGATGTTCCTCTAAAGTCTATAAATACATTTGGATCCACTACAAACATTGGTTTTCTTTATGTTCTAGCTTTGACCAAAGCGTCGAAGGAGATCTTACACAGTAGAAACCTGAAGCAGCTGTTGGAGGTGGTGCTGGCCTTTGGAAACTACATGAACAAGGGTCAGAGAGGAAACGCTTACGGCTTCAAGGTGTCCTCACTCAACAAGATCGCAGACACCAAATCCAGTATCGACAAGTAAGAGCACTTTTTCAGTCATAACATTATAAGTTTTGCAGCCAGTAGGAGAGTGAATGTATGGGATATAAAAGTCACATCTGGACCTGGGGATGTGTTATTTATGAAACTCCATATGGTCATTCATATTTGAACCTACATAATAAAAGCAGTATATTGCACATTTGACACATTAACTCCAGCTCAATGTGACTCTCTGTATTTCTCTTGTGTTGTTACAGAAACATCACTCTCCTGCACTACCTGATCACCATTCTGGAGAAGAAATACCCCAAAGTCCTGTTGTTCCAGGAGGATCTGCAGAGCGTCTCAGAGGCAGCCAAAGTCAAGTAGGTGAAGCCCCGGAGCAGTGGTTCCCAATCTGCAGAGCCCTCATAGGGTTTATAAGATAAAACATATGGGTTGCACGATGATTTGCATGATTGGAAATTAGATCAGATTCTGCCACACAAAGTACATTTATTGACTTTTATTTAACCTCTGCTCTTTATTATTGAATATATGTTTTGGATAGTCATATTTTCCACAGTAAAAGAGACAGAATATCCACAAGGAACACAAAAACGCAGCTGAGATACTGAGCTGAGAGCAAGCGTATTAAAAAGTTTACAGGAAGTCGCAGTCGTCTTTCTGGCAGATAAATCTCAGGTTATATAACATTTCAGGTCGAGGAGATTCCTTTTACAATAATGGAGGAAAAATCAAGTCCAATACACAGACAGTGTTGCCAGACTTAATAGAAGCGACCTGTTTGATATGTCGAATACTTGAGCCAACTCAAATATGTTTTTACACCAACCCTTAACAGAAAGAAGAGCCGTTAATCCACAATACTCACAGCAAACATAAGAAAGTCATAAAACATTTTTTCCATTAACAGTGGCTATATTTCTACATGGGAGGCCCCACAATTAAAAGACCTTACATCCTTTTCTAAATCTTTCTGCAGTAGTTTTGTCAGTTTCACAGCGTTTCAGACCGATGTAATGTAATGTCCTGTGCAGTTTACAACATGACCCACTTATTTCTGTTTCACATCCAAGTTAGAGGACAGGGACAGATTATTGGACTGGCTGCAGTTGAGGAACGCATATTCTACACATTGTTTCATTTTTTTCCCTCATGTCTCTTTAAGTAATGCAGAATTATTTTATGTCGTTCTGCTTTCAAAATCTCATCAACCTAAACCGTAAGACATATGCACCCTGTGACAAGTCCAAAGTGACCCGATAAAACGAAGTGGTGTCGTTTTAAAGAGATTGGGAACCTCTGCCCTGGAGAACCTGCTCCTCAACTCTAAGCTGCTTCTGTTTCCCTTCACTCCATCTGCAACAACCATCTCTTCTTTGTCTGCAGTATGACAGAGCTGGAAAAAGATATCTGCAACCTGCGCAGCGGCTTGAAGAGCGTCGAGAGCGTGAGTCACAAAAGATCTCTCAGATACAAACAGTACATTTTTATCGTATTGGTCACGTAGTTGTGCTGTTTGTGTGTTCGGTGCAGATCTAGTGTCGCTCTCCTTCAGCTTCCTCTCTTGGATTTTCTTCCTCTTAGGAGCTGGAGTACCAGAAAAAACGACCACAGGAGCTGGGAGACAAGTTTGTGTCTGTGGTGAGTCAGTTCATCACCGTGGCCAGCTTCAGCTTCTCCGATGTGGAGGACTCTCTCACCGAGGCCAAAGAACTGGTAAGTCATCGTGTCTTGCGTGGTGTGTTTCTGACACACTTCGGGGGAAGAAGAAAAAAAACAAAGTTGTGTTTGAGCAGACCGGATAGAGCCGCTATCACTTGTAGACACAGACGCTGAAAGCTTGCATCCCATTTCCTCTCCACACAGCTGTTTCTACGCGCTGTATTGACCTCATCAGTCACCTTTGGAGGAAAGCTAACAGCAGGAGTGAAGTGTTTCGGCTTCCTGCCGCAGCGCCACCGACACTTTATTGGTCGGTCGGCTCGTTGTCTTATGTGCGGGTCAAGAGCGAGACCAGGACATAAGGCGGAGGGTTGGATATCGTTTTTTAGACGACTGTGCTCTGCATTACACGGACATTGTGCGTCTCACACCTGCCAACTGCTTTAACATGTCGTTTTTGTGAATGCATTAAAGCGCGGGTGGTCCTTGTGAAAATTAAAAGGCTAAATGAGCTCTGGTAGGCCGACACAATGAGTTTTCAGCTTTCCCCGGCGTAGCTCATGTGCTGCAGAATAGCAATCACAGCACAGAAGAAACAAACCTTTGATTTTTGCAGATGGCCTTTTCGAGGGACTCGGGCTCTTTACAAGCAGAAACCTGAGCATATTCACCTTTTAATGGAGCGCCTGACACCCTGAAGTCAGATTTATGCGTCTGTCCACATTTATTGGTGGACGGCAGGAAGAGTATTTTCATCCGTGAGCATGTTTTTCGCCCCACAGTGCGAGACTGAGCTGCATTGACCTGAGCACTCAGCTCGGTCACATGGCAACCATTAGTCTCTGTGAATCATTTACGGTGTCCCACAGTTAAATATTTGAGAGTGTTTACAGTTGTCCTCTGTGCTCATGATTGGGAACAAGAGAGCCCCCGCTGACCCTCTAAACACCTCCGTCCATCTGGTGGGTGTATGTGCATATAATATATATTTGCAGAAAACGAAGATGTTAAGGGGAGAAAAAAAAGACATTTCATGCGTTGTAGTCATGCCTCATAGAAATTACATCCAATTGATTCCTGTTGAGAAGGTAAAAACCTGATATATCTTCTGACCTGATGAGTAACTTACCTGTATCTCTGGAGTTTGCGTGACATGGGCAGAGTCGCCGTTAGCGTGCAGATCTCTAAGGGTATATGTTCGCAGCATGATCTCACATCTGGATGTTCTCCGTCTTTTACTTACTGTGAGAAATACCTAACAAACACATTGCCTTAATTTGGGCCCTGGCTCCAGTCTCGGGCCTCAGCTGTAATCAGTAGCTGGTCAGACTTGGGTTAACATGGGCTTCAAAGCCCGACTACTGGTACCCTGCTCTGATTTCAAAGAGCTCAGACCTAATGAGTCGCCTGTAAAACAGTCAAAGATGGAGTAAAACATGGTTTCACTGTGTCCTGCTGTAAATCTAATCTCACATGCCCCCCTCCCCGTGTGCCCACTTCTCTTTGGTCCCACAGTTCCTGAGGGCAGTAAAGCACTTCGGTGAAGATGCCAGCAAGATGCAGCCAGATGAGTTCTTTGGCATCTTTGACCAGTTCCTGCAGTCGTTCACCGAGGCTCAGCAGGAGAACGAGAACATGCGAAGACGAAAAGAGGAGGAGGAGCGCAGGGCCAAGATGGAAGCCCAGGTACATCACCGTTTGCCGCTTCCATGTGATTTTTGACAAAAAGAACCACTACTCTGTTTACACAGAACCTGTCACAGTCGATCTCAACCCTCTGACATTTAGAGCAGTCTTAAAGAGCACTGACCAAAGTATTATAGAAAATAACCATGTAACTTTTAAAGGAAGAGAAAAGAAAAGTCTTTTATATACACGTAGCTTAACTCATAGGCTACATTCAGGGTCTTGCCACTGCTGCACCATTTCCTCTGGTATGACCTGTAGCTTATTGTTGCTGAGTGACATCTATGATATTAATTTGGCATTATGTCAAATACACTTTCATCATCATCTGAATTCAGTATTTAATGCTTAACTAATGCATAATAGTGTGTACTTTATTATAAAGTGTTGCTGCTTAGCTTAGCTTAGCTTAGCTTAGCTTAGGGAGCATAAACAGGGAAGCTGCTAGCGTTGCCTCCTTACAACGCTAACAAACTTCATACAGCAGCACCTAAAGATCACTAATTAGCACACTATCTCATTTTTTTTTTAATCCGCACAAACAGGAAAACAATACCTTGTGTTTCTGGGGTTATGTGCTGGACTGATTCTCAGCTGGTTGCCTAGCAACCTGACAGTACTGATAAGGAGGAAGCCCCTGCCACGGGCCAAGAAAATAGCTTTTGGGTCTTTTTTTTTTTTTCACCTTTAGACAGAGCCAGGCAAACTGTGTCCCCACACCTTCAGTCTCTGTTCCTGTGGAGTATGCAACGGCCATTTGACGACACTGAGCTGAGAAATTGGTTTTCTCCCCCAGAGCTGCAAGAAAAGAATGACGTCACTCTTTTCCTGCAGCTCTGGCCTGGGACTTACTGCAGCTTGTTCTTGACGCATCATCTGGGCAGAACTTTTTTTCTTGAATGGTGTCCGAGTCTGACAACTATTGTGTTATTACTTGAGTTTGTTGTTTGTTTGTTGTTATTAATATGATAGCATGTGTTTGTGTGTCACCAGCTGAAAGAACAGAGAGAGAAGGAGAGAAAGGCCCGGAAAGCCAAGGCAAACGGGGAGGATGACGGCGGCGAGTTTGACGACCTGGTGTCAGCGCTACGATCAGGCGAAGTCTTCGACAAGGACTTGTCCAAAATGAAACGCAACCGCAAACGCATCAACAACCAGAGCACGGACTCGGGCAGAGAGCGACCGGTCACAAAGCTCAACTTCTAAAGCAGCAGAGGTCGGGATCGCCCACCCGGCAGCCGTTCCCCCTGCACATCATTAGTTTCCCTCTCGGTCAAACTGACATTAACATTCCTCAGCAGCCTCCTCCGCTCCCGCCCAGCGCTGCCTGAACGCACCACGGTTGCATCATCGCAGCAAAGCCACACACAGCACATGTTTGGACCTTTCATCCTCTCAGATTTCGATGTTAAACGGAGCAGAAGCCAAAAACTATTATTAATGACCAAAATCTGATAATTCCCGCCGAAGGATCAGTTTTTTGGGGCAAATGAAACGTTTTTAAGAAGTTTGTGTCACGCAGGACCAGGATGTTCTGTCTCGTTCCAGGTGTGAGAGATGGTCACGGTTTTGATAGGGTGCGTTCTGCGCTGCTTTTTGTACGTCAGAATCTATGCACAGAGTGAAAACGTGCAGCTTTTAGACTCGTTCAGGGCTTGACGCTCGATCCAAACAGGAAGATGATTCCATTAAAAAACACAAGGGGCCATTTTGTACGGACTGATTTCATAGATTGCGAGTGTTTTGTCCGAGAGACAAAAAGAGAAGGACTGAATCTGAACTTCCTCTTGACGCTGCCACTCTCTTGCAGTCAGAACCATTAGAGGACTGGGACGCTGCTTCTTTAAACAGACGTGGTTTTAACTGCAAGTAGCACAGTTGAGAGGCAGAGTGTTTTTGTTTGTTTTTTTTCTATTCATCATTATTGACACGCAGCATTTATATATCTGATCACTGTATGTTTTTTGAACGTTTTCCTGTTAAGAGCTGGCCTTAACTCTGTTGACTTTAATTGTTGAGTGGATACTCTCAAAGGCCTGGGCCTAATCTGCAATTTCTCAACAAGTGTGGACACTCATCATGTCATAGATTACATATATCTATATATAAGGTTGCGTGCTTGTTACACTTGCACATATGAATTCATAATTACTATGCTAAAATACCATTAAAACCATCCCCAATCGATGCAATACACTTGTTTTTCCTCTCTGAGGGGAAAGCCCTCCTTTAAAGTTTTATTTGAACAGATGAAAGATGTTTTCTGCACGCTGGCTGGATTTACACTGCATTTACAAAGAAAAATAACTGAGGATCAACATCCTGATTCTACAGTCTGTGATCCACATGTGAGGTCTTCTACAAGAACGAAAACCTTCTGCAGCATGTACCTTCTGATTTCAATTTGTCCCCTCAGCAGCTGCGTGAATCCATCCAGTGTCATACACACACACAGCCCCCACTGGACTTTTATAATTTAAATATTGCCTTCCATTGTACAATGACCTGATGAAAATAAATGGGAGAAAACAGTCCTGAGCTTTGGTCTTTGTAGTCAGGGGGCTTAGCAGAATTACCGTTACGGAGCGGATAAAAGCGTAAAAATTTGTATGATGTTTCTTTATAGTCTAACAAATAATTTTAACCTAGGAGCCCTGAAAAATTTTTCTGTAAAATATCATATTACAAAATCATCATTATCAATCCAAAACACCTGCTATTTTTAAGCCTCTAAGCATCATAAAATGATTTTAAAAAATCTAAGAATACTCACACAAAATGTGGGTACATTACATATGTGTGTGTGTGTGTGTGTGCTGCATATGTGTGTTTATTACATACAGTATATGTGTGTATATTGCATAGTTTTAGCTTTATATTAAAAGCGAGAAAGAAAATAAAATCTTTTTTTTCCCCCCTCATCAATCTACACCCAGCCCCCCTTAATGACAGCACAAACCCAGAATTTTAGAAATGTTTGCAATTTAATAAAAATAGAAAAAATTAAATATCACCTGAACATTTAGACCCTTTGCTGCAATGCTCATGTGTGCCATTCAGGAGCTGTCAACTTATTTTATTCATCTTTGAGCCTAACTGTATTGAAATAAATAGTTTGGACATGATTTGAAAGACACACCTCAATAAGATACAGCTAATACAGCTCATTTGCATATCTGAGCAAAGTGAGATCCATGAGGTCAAAGGAACTGCCCCAAGAGCTCAATTGTAGCAAGGCATAGATCTGGGCAAGGCTACAAAAAGAAATTTGATAACCCTTCAATTTCAGGCTGCTAATTATGGGTGCCATGATGGTGCAGTGGTTAACACTGTCGCCTCACAGCAAGGGGGTTCTGGGTTCGAACCCACCGGCTGGGGCCCTCCTCTCATCAGTGAAGTGAGATGCTCCAGCTCACCCGTGACCCTATAGTGCAGGATAAGCGGTGGTCAGTGAATGCCATATGAAAGGTTCGAATTTGCAAACAACCACCTAAAGGTTGTGAGTAACTCTACGCAGCCTTTCATGTGTGTAACACTGTGGTCCACTCTGCTGTATAGCCCAGATTGGTGGAGGCTTGTTGGAGGCTGCAGCAATGGCTCATCTTCTGAGCCATCTTCTGTAACTTTCTCCCCTCTCCCAAAAGGATCTCTGGAGCTCAGCTTTTTTTTTTGTTTTTGGGGTTCTTTGTTACCTTTCAAACCAACTCCGCCAACTGTTCAGTTTGGCTGGATGGCCAGCTCTACGAAGAGTCCTGGTTGACCCAAACCTTTGATGGAGGCCACTGTGCTCTTAGAAACAATAAGTGCAGCAGGTCTTCTTTTGTAGCCTTGTCCAGATCTGTGTCCTGCTACAATTATGTCTCTGTATTTACCCCAGATGCATCTGTGCAGTTGCAACTGTCAAGAGTTACGAGATCTTTGAAATCATCCAACAAAGGATTGCCCATTCTAGTAATAGATTATCAATTTACGACATTCATTAACTTAATTTAATTTATAATAACTTTGGAATGATAAGTCTCCAGTGCTTATCCACCCCTTCCAGATGCTTTTGCATCTTTGCACAATTAATCCATAATGATACTGTAATGCATGTTTTATACGCATCATTTGAAAGGTTACTGGTCAGTGCACAAATTAAAAGCAGATTCAGGTTATACAATGGCCTATAAAGAGCAAATTAGCTACCATCAATTTCTTCTTAAGACTTCAGAAAAGTGACATTTTTCATCATATAATTCGATCAAGAGAATATGGTTCTTTTTATGGATATTTCAAAAAAATTCTGGTGGGCTCCTAGGCTAAAATCGTATAGTAGGTACTGAGGTAGCCTCGTGCCAAATTTCACGCTTTTATCCGCTCCGTATCGGTAAGCCCAAAAAAGGGTGCTAAGCCCCCTGACTATTGGTTCAGAAGAATCTTTCTTTGTTTTTTTTCTGTGTATCCAACTTCACGGACCCTGACAGCAGCCAGGCTCAGAGCGCCATCTACAGGTCAGTACCTGCTCTTCACAGCCCACTGTGGCTCCACCTCTTACAGATAAAACAAATCCAAACATTTCCTGATACAACCTGTTCAAAATTTCAGACACTCAACATGTGTACAGATTTGTTTATATCATTTTTTAATCAAATGTTAATGCATTACAAAAAAAAAGACTGAAAAATTAGACTGCCTGGATTTGTTGTGTTATTACTAAAAAGTGAGCTTTTTTCACATAGAAATGTTGTCAGGATGTCAGCTAGTATCATGTACTACTAACTTCGCTAATGTACAGTATTATTTCAGGGCAATGTCATTTTTCTATTTCTTAAAGCAGTTTGGTGCTGTCAGAGAGTTATTGTTATAGTAGTAAAACAAACTAGTATCTCTTTAAGAGTTTATTGTAGGTTAAATTCCCTCCTTAGAGTTTTGAGATGATTCATTTTGTAAATCTAATATTTTTAATGCTGCAATTCAATATTTTTAACCGCCTTTGCTTATTTCCATTTTTAAGTTGAAGTTCACTTCAGCAGAAACCCGTGTGTCAGTTCGTCATTCGCCTCCTGCACAAAGCGTGACACTCCGGTGTAGAAAGCTCTGCCAGCGACTTCCACCACGACGGCCTTGAAGTCTCCGCACTTGGTCTCCTGATGAGAAACACAAAAGAGAGAGAGTCACAAACACTTCCTAACATGAAACACGACAGGTAACATGACATGAACAGGAAAGTTTTTGAGCTCTGTTTTTTGTAATGGGAAAGTAGCATTTTGGGAAACACTTTAATTCACTTGTGCCTGGTCCTGGGGGTTTGTGGGTCACAGTTGAACTAATTAAAAAAGAAAATCGTGTGATGTTAGCAGTGTGTATAAACAGTGCATGTTTTAAAGATGGACAAAAGAGATATTTTATGTACAACCAGAGGGATCAGAGGTGAATTTGTTTGATTCAGAGATGGAGGCCCCAAATTCTAATTAAACTCTAACATACTGTAATATATCAAACAAATAATCACAGACACACTCATTTAATGTCAGTCCACTCATCAGGTACCTGCACAGCTTTCCCTGTGAACTGGGAACCAGTGGCTCCGCTCTGGAACGTCCTGGTCTGGTTGAGCTGGATGAGACCTTTGTGATACTGAAGAGCCACTCGAGCTGTGACGCCCGAGCCCGTGGGGCTCCGGTCCACCTGAGAACAACATTTAAAACCCGGTTAACCGTAACACTAATAACCCAGCCATGATCAAATGATGAGGTGTCTGTAAAATACCTGAGCCTCTGCAAACACACAGACGTTGGCGGTGGGCTCGGAGGAATAATCGTCTTTGCCATCAGTGAGGATGGTGCCGTAGAGGAAGGCCAGGTCGTCACTAGTCGGGTGGTGCAGCTTCACCTTGGAGTGAATAAGGGAAAATACTGTGAAAAAAAAACACATGCAAATATACTGTATATTCCTGACACTTCTTGTCTGAGGTTAGCTTTAACAACTGGGCTTAACCCTCTAGGTGTTCTGAACAGGAGCTTAAAATAGCTACATTTTTTATGATTTTTTATGATCCATTGTGTTCTTTGTAAATCTTAGTGTGCACTCTCTATGGCGATTTTTATGTTTTTATGTGTATTTTTTTTTGTATGTGGTTGATGGGTCTGGCGGCATTGTGCCCAAGCCAAATTTCCCCCCAGGGGGACAATAAAGTATACATCTATCTATCTTGTTAAAATTTAGGGAAATCCTACCACTGTAGCAAAACGTATAAGTACAAGAAGAGTGTCTTGGTCATGTGCTGTCACCATGTTCCCACACATTTCCATGCATGAGGCCTCTAAAAAAAAAACTTTTGATTTTGAAAAATTCATGATGATGGTTAACAAGGTCAACAAAATGAATGCAAATTTGGGAACGAATGTAAAAGTAAAATAAAAAGTGCAAAGTGTCATCTAATGACAGCTGGATTTCCTCCTTCAACGCCCTTAACCGTGAATTGTGTCAGGTATTGGTGTCCAAATAGAGTAGAGAGGAGAGTAGAGTTAAACTTTATTCATCCCCGCAGGGAAATTCAAATGTCAGGGAGCCCATCACAAAAAAAAACATACCAACAGCCACACCTCCAATTCATCCAAATGAGCACAAACTAACATAGAGCATAGACAGCACAAGAACATAAAATAAGTTAAAATAAATTAAAGTGCAAGTGTAGAGTTTAAAATGAATTTAAAAAAAAAAAAATTGTGACTTAGACAAACTCTGAATTAGAGGTTTTTCTATAACATCTTGCACCTGAAGTTTCCTTGCTGTCATTCCACATCTGTCTGACTTGTAGAAGACCAAAGGTTCACACCATCACGATCATCGATCATCACAGTCTGTGCAACATGAACATCTCACCTGAGCTTTGACAGCCTTCGTCACAGCTGAGGCTGCGTCCACCAGATCTCGAGTCCTGGACTTGGACACATCCAGGCCAAACTTCTGGGCGTCTACGAAGGCGTAGAAGGCTCCTCCGTAGCTGATGTCCACCGTCACATCACCGAGCCCCTCCACGGTCACCTTCACATCTAGGGAGAGGTGGTGATGGAAGTTGGTCCGGGGGGGAGATCTAAAAACAGTTTGGTTTCTTGTGCATCCAGTTTCTATCTTACCTGTAGCAAATGCAAACGCCGGGACGCTGTGGAACCTCACTCCTCCTGTTTTACCCCCAGAGAACTCAACAAAGGCCTTGACCAGCCCACAGGGGCAGTGGATGTTCACCTGTGTCTCCGGGGACTTGGTCTCCTTCACCAGTTTGTAGTCGACAGCGAAGCGTCCCAGGGCGATGACGGCGTGTCCACACATGGTGCTGTAGCCCTCGTTGTGCATGAACAGCACCCCCAGGTCGGCCTCGGGCATCTCGCTGTCCACGATCAGGGCGCCGTACATGTCGTAGTGTCCCCGGGGCTCGAACATCAGCACCCTCCTGAGGTGGTCCAGATGTTCCCGGACGTACCGCCGCTTGGCCAGCACGCTGTCACCTTTGACCTCTGGGTAGCCGCTGAGGATGACGCGTAAAGGCTCTCCACCTGTGTGCATGTCGACCACCGAGAGCTCGTCTCCCTCATGAGGTGGAAGCTGCATTTCCATCTCGGCGCTGATTAAAAAGACTGAAAACAACAAAATGCAGTTTTTTAAACAACTGTTTATTATTATTATTTATTTATAACCTTTATAAGACCATTGAGGAAGGTCCTCATTTACAATGGTGTCAATTGAGAACATTGAAAATTATTTACCAAGTTAAAATATATATGGAGGTTAATCTGCCCATGACCTGAGGGTGTCTTAAAAACATAAATAAATAAGCTATACATAACACAACCTGTTGCATATTTTACAAGGTGCAAACATATTTTAAAGTCAGAGACTCTGTTAGAAATGATGAAGTTTCTGGCCTTTCACAGAAGCTCCAGTGAGCACAGATATCATTGGCAGGATGAATAACTTAACTACAATAAATCAACTACAAACGCTTCTTAAAAACAGGCTTCACTGGCACTGCAGTTTGGATTGGACATGATCAAGTTTGACACACTGTTGCGTTCACTGCACCTTGTAGAAAAGTGGAAATCCCAGCTACTGTATCTACCACAGCTGCAAATTCCTGCAAAAGCTATTCACCACTTCACTGAGCTCTGCGGCTCATTTTTATTCAAAAGACCTGGATCAAAGTGGATACGACCGTCACAAAACTAATTATCATGTCATTAAGATTTTCCTTTCAGACGCTTATAGTGTAAGTGAATTGGGGAAACGGCAACAACTCGTAGGGAAAAATGTGACGTGACCTCACTCTCCGATAAAATGAAATGCTGCATAAAACCAGCGACTTTTTAAACTGGGACAACCCACAAAGAGTCATATTTACCTGCTCCACAGATTCTCTGAACTTCGGATTCAAACTTTTGCAGCCTCCACTCTTTTTTCTTGTGCTTGCGTGTTGTAGTTTACACTTAACACTAAAAATGAGACCTTAGCGCCACCCTGTGTCCTGGAGGGCTGCATTACATGAAGCAGGCTACTCACATGTTGCCTGTTCTGTCTGGATATCTATGGTCCTGTCTGTCTCTGCTGCAACGAATGAATAAAAGTAGGCTAATTAATTGTGACCAGGTTAGGTGGAAGGTCAGGTGTGTTGCCAGGCTCAACTACGGTGGCCCTGAGTGCTCAAATTTTGAAACATTGCAGATTCAGAAAAAAAAATATTTGACAAAACTGACTCTGCAATTTAAAAAAAAGAATAAATAACAAGTGTTTCTGGGGACACAAAAAAGAGACGAACCAGGCTGTTTGTTTGGTTTATCATAATATCAACATTGCAGGATTTAGATTGCAAATGTGTTGTAATGTAATTGTGTCACAGGAAGCACTTCTGTTATGTTGTGAGTCAAAACTATGACATTTTTTTTTTGGCTTTGTAGCACATTTTTGTCTGTGCACAAGTTGCAGTGTTTTGAGCTCTCAGGGCCACTGTAACTTCCGTACCCAGGGATAACTTCAACCTCAGAGCCTTTGACTCACCCGTATCGACAGAAACAAACAGTTTTCATGTTGCTGTATCAACAGTTTTTCATAACAGATGAGACTAAACAACAGATTGTGATCAGGCATCAGTTTCATTATTCACTTCACCGTTGACAGGTTCCTCGAGTGCATGCAAGGTCATTTACGTACCCAAGATAAAATCATTAAACAGTCACATGCTTACATCCTGACAGACCAAAAAAAACAAAAACATCATAAACTAAAACTTTGCAACTTTCTTACAATTTTTTTTATCAACACAGAATAGACAAATAGGTTCATTTAGATTTGCATAGCAAGGTGTGTAGTGACTAATTTAAAATTTTCTACAAACATTATTTGCATCACAATTTAATCATACAGGCAGGCAAATACAAAGTAACTAACATCGAAATAAAGACAATGCAATTCAATATCAGAACAAACATACCTGAGCAAGAGGCAAAGTTACATGAAGTAAAGGACAATAAGTTCCACTGCTTTCATGTTTAAGGAAAACAAATCTCCAAATAAGGAGAATTAACAATATAAACCTTTAAATTAATCAACTGTCATCACAGCATTCCTGTTTCACATGCATGGTTATAAAGTAAATACACCGACTATCCTGTCATTTCATACAGTTTGTTTCATCCCAGCGACACTGAATGAGGCTTTGTATTGTAAGGCACATGTTCAATTACCTGACAACTGAGTCATAGAAAGACAGTCCTCAATAAGATCAACTGAACATCCAGGGTGTTTAGTTATGAAAGTTACAGCAGGTGAACTTTCAGAATAAAAGACCATGAAAATTAAAATTTTCCACAAAAACAAAAAAAACCTCCATCTTTCCAGTGATGGTCCAGTCAGGCTGAGATGTTTTGACAAAAGCCTTCATGAGAGTATCATGTTCTTATAAAAACATACTAATTTCTTAGTTTTCATGAGTTGTTCGTGTTTCCTCTCGGCTCTTGGAAACGTAGCGTACACAGGAGCATAAAAAGTGCCTCATAAGTCAAAGTCTGTTAGAAAAATCCCTGGGTTTCTGTAGTGCTAAGGTAACATGGAAGAGGATTTCCACATGCAGTCAAGTGTCTAATGCAAGAAGTTTCTTTGGCAGGCCAGAGTCCAGCAGCAGGACATGCACGGTGACGATAGCTGAGATCAGTCTGTGGGGGGTTTTAATCAGTGAAGTCAAAAAGGCCCCTCGTCTGTTTTAGGAGTGACCGGCCTGGAGGCGGCGACCGAGTCTTGACTTCTGATTCTGGCCTTTGGAGAGGCGGACGGCGGCAGCGAGAGTCTCCTCTTCATCGACAGCAACCTGAGGATCTCTCCCACCTGAGACTCGAGGACCGACATCCGACCGCTCAGGAACTGAATGTCTCCCTTCAGCTCCAGCTTGGCCTCGTGCAGCGTGGCCTGAAGGAGCGCCGGTTCGGACGCCGGCTGCACGAAGGAGTGTTTGAGGGAGACCTCGCTGTCGACGCCACCGCCGAGGCTGTGCTCGAATGGGTTTCTCTCCATCGGGCTCTTTTCCATCGGGCTTCGCTCGAAGGAGCTCCTCGAATCTCCTGCTCGGTCGATTCGCAGGTCGCTCTTTGTGATGCCACTGTCGCAGGAGTCCGTTTTGTGCAAGGCGCTTGTTTCTTCGTCCGCTTCTGCGCTGTTGCTGCCTTCTGTGGCCTGAGTTTCTCCAGCTTCCTCAGAGATGCTGATGGCTGCCAGCTGCCCCGAGGACTGAGATCCTTTGGTCCACTCTTCCCCTTTCGGTGTCTGCTTCCCTTGCTCCTCGGGAGCAGGAGGTGCTGGTGCGGCAGAGGTGGCGTTTCTAAACTTTGCCCAGCCTCTGGCGCCTCTGGCACCGCCTGGAGCTGCCAGTCCACCTGCACCACCGGGTCTGGCAGGGGCGTTCGCCCTCTGAGTCTCTCCACAAGGCAGCGGTATAGACGCTCCCGCCTCTTGTGTGGAGCTCTGCTCTGACTTTTCATTGAGGACAAACACTTGTGCAGGTGCAGCCATGTTGCCACCTCCTCCTGCACAGGGCGCGTTGTTCTGCACCGTGGAGCCGTAGTCGGGCTGCAGAGACGACACAGTCTGACTCTGGGTGTAGGAGTTTGAGTCAGAGTGGTGGTGTTGGTGGTGGTGGTGGTGATGGTGGCGCTGTGGCTCCACCTGCACACAGTTTGGACCAACATAGGCGTGAGCCTCCCCCGGTGTTGGAGCGTCTCTTTGCTGCCTGAACCTCTGGAAGAGCTTTCGCACCGGGTGGTCTTCAGGAATGGAGAGAGTCACCTCACTTCTCTGACGCTCCTGCTCCTTCTTCACATCAGAGATCTTTCTGAAGATTATCTGCAAGATGGAGAGTCGGTGCATGAGAACTGTGATGTGGGTTATACTTTGAATTTACAGCAGTGTAGCTCTTTTTTTTCTGCCCATCGTGCTCTACTTGGATTCAACAGAACGTACATATATAATGTAGCTTTAAAGCAACTATAACCTTCTAGACCCGCTGTGTTTGTTGAAATATTAATGACCTGAAAGCAGCGGTGCACTGGGGAAACAGTTAATGGAGCAATAATGCAATACTGGAGCGATATCCACGCCCAGCCAAGCTCTGTCTCTGAAGACAAGAAAAGTTGTAACAACTCAGCATCTCGCTGTGTTTGCAAACATTTTCAACCTCTGTTGTTGAAGTAATCGCAATTATATCTTTCACCACAACAACCTGTGATGTCTGCAGGCAGCTCCTAGTTGTTTTAGCCTATGAAACCAACAGGGACATCTTTTCTAAGAACTACAAAAGGCCAGAGTCTTCTGTTTAATAGTTATATCAATGATTCATTCCCCTTGGGAAGGGAAAGGTTTAAAATGTTGATAATGCTGATAAAATAAGATGTGTAATGATTGGCTGACTGATTCCACATGAACACCTCCAGTCTGTGTTCATGTGCAGGTTTAATGCACATTCACAAACACGAAAGTGAACTAAGTATGGCGGGGGTTAAACCTTGAACCTCTGCAGGCATGAGCAGTTTCTGAAGCTGCTCAGATAAATAATAGATGCTTTTCTTATCATTTAATACATTTTAAGTAAGAGCCATACATTTTTGAACAAGTTGCCACGGTTTATTTTGAAATTGTTTAGATTTAGAGCCTCATCACAGAGGATGTGTGTGTTCACTGTAAATGCTTACATAAGGCCTTTTAGACCGGAGCGCCAACAAACTAGAGAAGTCAGTGATGTAAATTTAAAGTTCATACAGTAGTTACTCTTGATAATATAAATCATAATGACACAGAGACCTGTTGTATAACCCTGCGTGTCTCTGTACACACACTCTCACTGTATTATCTGTGTTTTGCTTTGACAAGCTGAGATGATGCATCCGTTCACTTCCTTCATTAATGAGACTTTTCAGTATCCACATCCACTGAACTTCAGAAATATTTCATAAGTTGCCCCTGAACAAAAAGCACAATAAATCACATGTACCCATTACCCCTCTATCCATTAAGAATTTATATAATGTGTTTCCCATAGGATGATATTACAGAGATATATATATATAACAGCTTCTGAGACTGGAAAGCAATACATCATCATGCTTTAATGGGATTAAAATGTATAGCCTGGAAAAGATCTATCAAATATTAATCAGTTTCTTAGTTTGGACTATTTTTCATGATGTTTGAGATTGCTCCACTTCATCTCAATATATGAATGTGACTATCTATGTTCAGATTGGTTGCTTACTTGCTTTCACTACGCGACTCTGTCTGACACCAAACACGAAAGACTGATGTAGCTTTGATTTGTGGCACAAGTGGAGTCTGTCACTGTGTAACCAAAACAGGAAGAAGAGGACAGTGCTTGTGTGTTTTCTCCTTTGGCTTTTTGGTTACAGTAACTATTTCCAGAGAGCAGAACTGGTGGGTGGTGGAAGAACCAGAGTGAGAGAGAGCACAATACCAACAAGGTGTTTTGCTCTGAGATCAGGAGTATGTGGCTCAAATCAAGATTGTTACTGTTGTTTCTTGTTTTGGACTGAAGCCACAACTGCTGTCACTCACTGCTAAGAGGTACCTTCATATCTGTCTTCATGCTGTCTCTACCTGAACCAATATGATGTAATTCAGCATTCGGCTTGACATATTTGGTATCTCTTTCTTTAGTTTGTAATGGCCGATCATACACTATAACAATATTTAACTGCATTGTTTGGTTTGACAGTTTTAAAGGGAAACTATGCAAGTGTTGCTAACCCTCCTCTCGGCTATGTGCATTTGTTTTCAACGGAACCAGTGGGAAATCAATCCATCAATTTTTCAAGCAGCAGACATATAATGTTGCATATGACAACCTAAGAAATGTAAGTGTTTCTGTCTTTTTTTTTTTACCCGTTTTCGTAGATTGCAGGTGAGTATGAGGTTGCGGGAGAACGAGCTGGCGAACGCTGTGTAAAACTCCAGCACCCTCATCAGAGCCTCCCTCCGGATGACGTGCAGGTCGCAGTACGTCAGGGCTCGGACATTTGCACAAGCGCGGGCCAGCGTGGTCTCTTTCCAGAACGCATCTCCAAACACGTCACCTTTACCTGGATGGGACATCGTCACGAGGGAAAAGCGCTGACTACAAACAAACAGCTCACGTGTCAGGTAACAGTTACACACTCTGGCATGAGACTGACTGTCTGGTTTTATCACGTTCAGATAAAACTTGTCCTGATCTGTGTCATAATATTGTGTTGCATTACCTAGTATTGCGATGACCTCATCATCCTGGATGACTTCCAGTGACCCAGAGACTACAAAGCAGAGGGTGTCGACACTCTCGCCGATATGGAAGATAAGGTCTCCAGGCGCACAGTGCGTGGTCTGAAACTCCACAGCGAGCGAGCGCAGACAGCCGTCGCTGGCCAGGCGAAACGCAGGGTGGTCGTTGAACACCTGTCTGTTCAGGTGGACGCAGATGTCCGCTCGCATGTCTTTGGGACAAATCTGGAGAACCTGAAGGTGAGATATCACAGACGTTATCATACGGAGGTGTTTCAACATCATATAAAACGACTACACAAACATAAAATATCTGTGTCAATAAAGTTTTATCAGATTTATGTTTTCAGATTTCGGTTATATAAGAGTTGAATAATGTTACATATTTTATCACCTGTTAGAGCCAAGCCAAGAGTTATCATAACATATATATATCATAACCCAGCGGGCACTGGGACTGACCAGTTGACCTCTTTGACACATCAAATTAATCCCACTAGAGTTCATCTATGCTCACACAAAGTTCTCTGAGGCTACTGTAATTAACCAAAATGTGTCCACAGGGATCGTAGAGCTGCAGTCTGATAATGAGAGACTATCACAGGCCTCCTCTGATAGAAGTGTAATAAGTCTAATACAGATCTGAAGCCTGATATCAAACAATATCAAATTCGTTCTTGGCAAATGAGAGAATACATTGATAAGATAAAAACCAGTGACATCTCTTTTATGTATAAATTTGTCCACTTCAGGAAACTTTAGGCAAAGTTAGGTAAGATAAATATCAGCTCCTATCAGTGCCGTAGTATTGAAAATAAAGGCCTTTGATAAATATAAGTTGAGGGTGGTATAAAATCATTTGACACCTATCTCCAGGCCTTTTCTTCTTCAGGGTGTCTTGGATGGATGAAAGCGTATTTTTCCCTTTTTAAAATTAAGTATTAAAGTTATTGATTATTACCTCTCTCAGCTATCAGTCAGTTATTGCTTCAGCCTGCAGCATAGCACAAATACGACTTACTAAGAGTCTGTGATTATGAACTATGTGACGTTGACTGTCTAGAAGTGCAAAAGATCCAGTTTCAGAATGTGTCAGCGAGTGCACTAAATCTTCTGTTGACCTTTGAAGTGTACATCACAGTGTTCACCTTTCACCCAGTCCATACATGCTGTTCACTAATGAAACGTGTTCACTATAGGCCACTATAGATCGGTATCAGTTGTGATAACCCTATAGGAATAAACTACAATGACCCACATACAAGTTCACCTTACAAAATAATGGCACTATATAGATTAGGGTACACTACACTGTGGATTATTATTATTTTAAAGTTATTTAATATACTAATTATACCTGGATGTTTAATAAAATGAATGTTCGTACTATCGCTGGTAATCATGACTACTACATATGATACCTTATCTGTGTCAATGCCCTTGGACATGGCCCAAGCAGAGACGATGAAGTCCATGACTCTCTCACTCAGGCCTTTGGGAACCTGGTAAAGTTTGAGGAAGTCGCGCACGTTGTTGAGCATCTCATGGTAGCGGTTGGTGTTGGTGTACATCTGCTGGAAGATGGTGGTGACGTTTCCGAAGATGGTGGCGTAAAGCAGAGCTGAAGCAAAAAGAGAGAATAAAGTATAGCGTCAGATACTGCAGCGGTAATGCAGTTTCACATTGATGAACAGGGCAGATTTATCAGCTACATGCAGAGGGATTTAATTTAGGAAATCACTTGTGATCATTAGGATTTCAGATCAAACTTGAGTTCATGGTTCAGTGTCCTCAGCTTTTTATATACAGTCTGTGGTTCCTCACCCACTATTTAAGTCGCAGAACACATGCTCACAATCTCCTGTTCTGCCTTAAAGTCTTTAAATATACAAAATAGCATTGCACATAACTTATACCCTCAGAGACATAAATCTATCATTTGAATTCACCCCAAACATGGGATGAATTTGATGAACCATGAAAATTATAAATTTTAATCTTTCTTGGAAACCCCTAAGGTTTTTGATTTTATTGTGTGTTTTAAATGGTCTTTTAACCCCTTAATAATCCTGCAGACATATAAATCATTCAAATGCTATAATTTGACACAATCCATAATTCATGTATAGATTATCCCATTATTACAATAAAATTACCTTAACAATCATCATTATTAATCAAAAAAAATCAAAAAAAAATCATAAAAAGTAGTTTTAAGATACAAAATAATTGATGGTTTGTAATATTTATTGCAAAGTGTTAATGGGGCCTCTTAAAGACCTGTAATAAAAGCGTATAATCCTTTTAAAATATGCAAATAAATAGATAATATTTTCATACATCAATGTGCACCTAGGATTCAGATGAAACTGTATACTGTATAATGATCAGTATATTAATGGTAGTAAAAAAAAATGCATTTAATGAGACAGAAAAATGAATAAAACTACCATAAAATAAATACGGTAGTAATGTTTTCATTAAGCTATAAGTGCTTCATGTTTTAATGCAAACGCTGCGATTATGTTGAATAACTTCCTTCACTGCACTTCATTATAATAATGTATACTACAGCTGACAATACAGCTCTCATTTAGGTTAACGTGTACACAGCCACATATACACAATGGGTGGTCTTAATAATATAATTCATAACGCACATTTCCTCAGTGGGAGCACTGCTCTGCCGCGCTGCAGTGACCTCAAAGAGTCAGTCAGTATCTCTTATCCTGAGGTTTTATCCACTCAAGAGGAAAAGAGTCGTCTCCAGTCGTCACAGCAGGATCACAGAGGTTAGGATACATATCTAACGTGATGGCTCATTGTCCATTTACTACACTGGAGCCTGCGGGCGAACTCTGCATCTCCTCTCCTCCTCTCTCCTCTCACATAATGACTGTATCCGTGGCAGGAGATTTATCGGCCGTAATTGTACACGACACTGCAGTGTGACTGAGTGATCTTCGTGATCGAGGCGCCACCAGAGTAATGGGTGTTTACTTTTGGGAAGTACGAACCTTTAAGCGTGGCTGTCAGATTGTGTTCCCCTCACTGTTTTTATTGCATCACTTTCCATGCTGTTTTAAAGGAGTGGGCCAAAGGTCAGCACACGAAGGCGAGCAGTGACAGAGGAACTGTAAGAAGAGGCTGACAGTGGAGGCCCCGACACTGAAGGTGAAGCTCTTACTGTAACTGCAGCGAGTGGTGACACCTAAAAATAGACACTTCTATTTTTGTGAAGACGTTCACACTCAATTATATCAGGATGATTTAACTCACTGTTTCATTTATCATAACCTCACTCAGTTATTTTTATGAATGAAGCTGATATTAATGAATCTCATGTTCATCACTCCTGAAATTACCATGATATTGTAAGACTAAATGTTTATACTGTGTCACGCAACATGCCAAGGTATGTAACACATCAGCACTAAGTTCATTTCACACAAAAACTTCAATACCATAAATATAAATTTATATAGATTTACAATTAGATAAACAAGCCAAATAACATAAAATGTTTGTTACATTAAAAAAAAAATTATCTCCAGTATTTCTGCATGGAGCATCAGTGATAATACAATATAAAGAAAATGCAAAAAATATTTGATGCCTGAGTTCAAACAAATAATTTGAAGCAGAAAAGCAGTTAATAATAATTTTAGCAGTAGTGAATTTACACATAGACACTGCTGTTTTAATAAAGGCCAGTGATGACCAACCTTCAGACAGACACACACAGAGCAGGCTGGGCGCCGAACATGTCACTTTTTGTTATCGACAAAGCCGAGTCCTGAGCTCTCCCTAGTTCTTCGAGCACTGAGACTGCAGCGAAATGTGAATTACATGAGCGAGAGTCAAGGGAGCCTGTGAATTACCTAATACTACATACTGTTGAATGTACAGGACTATTTCTGGATTGTATTTATTTATACAAGACTCTGTCAGCAATCAAAATTAAATGACAGAATTAACTGTTCTTTTCTTGATTTATTACAAATATAATGCCGGTTTAATCTTGCTGAGTCGATATGAAAACATTAATTTGCACTATCTCCGATAAATAAATAAAGTAAATTTATCAATTTATATCCATGTCCAATATTCATGATCTAAAACAGAAACTTCACTGATATCATTACTGTTGAATTTCACTTATCGTCTGTGATGATCCTCACAGCCTCTCTACCATATGTTGCTCGAGTGCAGCTGTTGGATCGCCAGCAGGGCTGCGCGAGCACATTATCTTGTTTGCATGCAAGTAAAAGGCATCCAGATTGTTTCGGCTCCTGCGAGGTTCTTCTGCCGTGTTATGAATGGATGAGTGAGATGAAAACAGCATCAAAGGATTGTACGCTTCGTTTGGTGTGGAGTGATGGGGAGACTGAGCTGAAGGGTGGCTACTGCTATGTAGCTGCTGATCAGGCATATTGTACTAATGAAGGACATGTTACTCATTTGTTCCATTTGCATATAACTGAACGTTTATCCCACTTTACTCGCAGATTACCAGGCATGTTTACACCATCACATTGTGGTAGCCTGTCAGCCACAAGTTAAGCTAATTATTTCAAAGCCAAATTACTCATAATAGTAATGATTTGTTTTCTCTTTACTTGGGAGTTGGTATAGAATTTAACTTACAACATGCCACTGGCTTAATGCTAATAATCGTTAAAATACCAGAGTCCAACTGGAAAGGTGTGGTATCTGTCAGCACAGTCAAAACTGCGATCTAATATTTTCATTTTTTATGTTATGAATCCATGTTTCATCACATACAGTCTGGGCTTCATACTGTATGCATCAGAGGCAAGAGTGAAGCTGCTGTTCTTTTGTCCTCTATACTCTGATTTATTTGGACTGTCAAGGTTGGGGTTTGATTCCAGTCTGTTCACTGAAGGAGAAACACTGTGGTCACTTTGATTTAAGCTGTTGACTTGAATTCCCATTGTCCACTGGCAATTGATGATGAATTTACAGTTTGTGTTATTGTCAGTGGTTTAGAGGGAAACAGGAGAGGCTGGGTGCCTTGTGTTAACTGGAGGCTGTTTAAATGTGAACGTGGAAAGTGCACGTTTGTAGATACAAATTGTATCTCTTCGATGCCTGTGTGAGTTTGCTGCAGTTTTTATAATGGCATATCCATCTACTGCTCCATTAAACACCACGACTGGTCCCAGCAGCAGTAATGTGAGCAGTACACTGTTATGTAATATCCAATAGTAGGTTTGCTGTTTTCTCTTATGCGATATAAAAAAAAAGATTAAACTTTTGTAATAATAATAATAAAACAAATCAACCGAAACAATATAAAAGCAATGAGCTTATTACATATTTAGAAAATACTTAAATTTCATTAAAGTGTGGAATAAATAGTGAATGTGGGGATTGAGTACTTACAGCCCACCATCATCATGGCCACTGAGAAAATCTTCTCGCCATCTGTGGTCGGAGCGATGTTTCCAAACCCGATGGTGGTGAGACTCGTCATGGTGAAGTAAAGCGAGGAGATGTACAGCGTGTCCTTGTTGGGACCACCTTCCCACTGGCCCGTGCCGGTGGTGTTGTAGCGGTATGGAGTTCCTATACTCAAAGCCAGCTGGTAGAGCCAGCTGTCCGTCTTTATGGTGTTGGTGGTCTCATCGATGACCTCGTAGTCCCCGATGCTGTACCAGATGCAGGCCAGCCAGTGGGCCACCAGGCCGAACACACAGACCAGTAGGACCAGAACGGCTGCACCATACTCCAGGTAGTGGTCCAGCTTACGAGCTACTCGGCCCAGACGCAGCAGGCGGATCACCTTCAGGGAACTGAAGAGGCTGCTGAGACCCTACAGAAAAACACATTTCAGTGACTGTTCACGAGGTTTTCCTCTGTAGATTCAGACTAGAGAATGGACCTAAAGTAATGTGTCTGTTTTGACATGTTTTGAATACATGAAGAATAAAGAAATTAGATTTTAACAAGTCAACTAGTGAGTGCAGGTGCTGGCTTATTGAGCAAACAGACTCAAGTGGTTTCAATCAACTCATTTGTTCCCAGAAAAAAAGGAAATTAGTCTATTTTCCAAATGACAAACTTTGTGAAAAAACTTATTTCCTTACTGGAAGTAAAGAGTCTTCAAGAGTCTTCGTTGCATTCCTGTGGAAATTTGGCTCCCGTAGATGAGTTGTCGGAACTGTGGATGTGATGACGTCCTTCAAAGAGACAATTGAGCAGTAATAAATGAATCCCATTCAAATCCCACAACAAAGAATAAATCTGAAAATCATAAATATCACTCACCTCATCTACATGTTCAAAGGCATTGATGACATCATACGGCAGACAGGACAGAAGATCGATGACAAACCACGTCTTCAGGTAATTCATTCGTATCAGCTTTGCGTCTGAAATGACCTCTCCAGCGGGACCTACAAAGGTTGTGTGGAAGTTCAGCACGATGTCAACCAGGAAGATGATGTCTACCACGCTGTCCAGCACCAGCCAGGCCAAGTTGTTTTGCTTGGTCTTAAAGGAGACGTTATAGGGAACCATGATGGCAGTGTAGAAGGTGAGGATGAGGATGACCCAGTCCCAAGTGGTCTTGAAGGTGCAGTAATGGAGAATGATGTGAGGAGGCGTCTTGGGGGCCTCTTGTTTGTACTGAGGGAGAATGTCTGATCCCAGCTGCAGAGCCTGTCATTCAGACAGAAGATTCAGCATCATCAGCAAAGAAGCATATAAAGGTTTGTATCTTCTTTAGAAATAAATCACAGTTTGTGTTTTCTAGATTTCCCAGATGCCTTGAGAAGATAGTTAACATTTCTGTTTTCAATCTGTGTGGTCTGGCCTATAGATGTTTAAAGAGGAACTATGCCGTTGGGCACCTTAAAATGATAGTTCAGCTTTTTTGAAGTAGAGTTGTATGAGGTACAAATGGCCATTAAGTATTATATCTGCAGCAGAAAAGCGCCTGTACCTGCATAGTTCTCTAAATATGAAGATCATTAACCCTCAAAGCACAGCCTGCCTTGTTACTGCTTTGCAGGTCCACTTTGGCTAAATTAATTTAGAAATTTTGTGTTTTTTCCTCATTCAAAAAAGTTGTTTTCTCTGCATGGTTGTTGAACATTGATAGAAAAGCCATGACTCCAAGAAGAATCCATTTGACTGTATGCTGTTAAACTTCTCAAGCACTTTTACCTTGAAATCTGACTGAAATTCTGAGCATATTTGCCCCTTTAAATTCAAAACCTATGGCCTATTTTTCCAGATCTTATATTTCTAAGTGACTTTCCTGATTGAACTTGAGTTATTTTCTTTTACATTTGAAAATTCAACAACCTCATTCAGACCGTACGTACCTCAGCCAGTCTGGACGGCTTGTGGGTGACCTCAGTCTTGCTAAGTGGCGCTAACTGCTGCTGCAGGTTGCGGTTGTTGGTCAGTGCCCGCGTCAGTCTGGCAAACTTTGTCCATCCTTCTCCAAGACAAAAACACAGATACTTTTTCTTTATTATGCTGCGCGACATGATATCCAAGACCTCTAAAATCTTAAGTTTGCTACTTATGTGGAAGAAATTATATCATTAAGTCATTTTTACAGCACATAAAATTGTACCTGAAGGCATCACCCCTGCAGAGTTTAAATCCACAGTTTAAACTGCATTTCTTGGGCATATTGTGTCTCTATATAAAGAGTGATACAGTAGGACATATAAGCTCCTTGGTGTATTTTCACTGTGAAGCCAGTCAGCAGTTTTCCATTCGCTGGAAAACACTTGTGTTAAAGTGGACTGACATCTCTTCATTTCCTCTGTATACAAGCAGTATTTTCATACAGTCACCATCCCCATGTGGTCTGAGTGTCCTTTGTTTCTGCTTGATGTATGTGAGAGACTTAGTTGCGCATTGAATCCCCAGGCACATGGCACTGCGGAGACCCACAGAGACCAGTGTTCACTGACCCGCACACACAGCACCTGGACAGTTGTACGTTACATATCAGGGAAACAAAAACGTCTCTTAAGTCATGTGCTTAATATTTTGGCTGCGCTGCCTCCCAAATGGTCATATCAAGTATATTTGAGCTATGAGACCAACGGGTGGACTTATTGAGACAAATGCAAGTGTAGTTAAACAGTGAATAGAAAATTAACTCTCACCTTTTGTCGCCTCGTCTTCAATTGGCTGTTTGAAAAGTGTAATGTCTCTGAATGTACAGAGAAAAAGCACCACTTGGTCATTTTCATTTCTGATTGGAGCAACCTGCATGTAAAGCCATATCGGTGTTCCTGCGGGAAAAGAGAAGAAAAATCGTTCATTTTATGCACCTAATGCTTTCACTGACTACAAGTGACTCAGCAGTGATACTCACTATTCTTTGAATAGAGCAGCACCTCATAGAAATTGGACTCATAGTTGTCAAAGGTTTGTCTGATTTTGTCTATAGTCTTCTTATCAGTCAGTTCCCCGTACATGAAACTACAAAATAAGAGCAAAACAAAGCAGGAATCAAAAAGGAGAAACAAAGGCAGATAATCAAAGACAGATATTATTCATTTTAATGTGTTCTTTAAATAGATGCTACAGTTGTTGTGAATTAACCATCCACTGGAGCTTCACATTCCTGTCGTGATATTACAAAGGCCCATCTTACTTGCACGTGCTGCTCCTGTGCATGACCTCAGCTCTGTGGTAACCAGACAGCTTGCAGAATCCATCGTTGCTGTAAACGACGGGCCACTCCACGATCTGTGCATTTCCCAGCAGGAAACTGGTTTCTGCAACAAAAACAGAAAAATAGCATTGAAAAGCCTGAAAAATAAAATTGCAGGTTAATAATAACACACCTGCAGGAAATCCCAATAAGAAAATAATTGTTAAAATCTCACATTTTGATGTTTTTTATTTAAAGTTGCTGAACAACTTTGTGAGGAAACTAATGTGAATCTCTACCTGAAATATTTAGTGCAATTATTTAAATCTCTATACAGAAAACTCTCCAATGACATTTAAATAACCCTATGTAAACAAGGGGCAAATAGCATGAATATTTAAAACAACAGTAGTAATAAGACAAGTCAGTGGGTAGAAACAGTTGTAGATAAAATGTTTATGTTCCACCCTTAATGTTAATTAAATATTAACGCAGAGCAGCAAAGTTCTCCAGCTTCACAGCAGTTTGAAGCCTCCAGAGAAAAGAGTGAGGACATTGTCTCCAAGTAAAAATACATAGTCACCAGAAAAGCAGCTAAAGCACCTGCAGATTCATCTTCGAAAATAGAGCTTAGGTCATCATCACCACAGAGAAAATCTGCTGACTACACAATATTGTAGACAATAACTTTACAGACTTTACCTCCATGTTGCAGGATCTTTCATCACACCAACATGCATCTTCATTTATACTAAAAAAAAACAGTCTCACACTCATTCACTCTAACGTGTGTTTTAGACTGTCGGTTTTGCACAGATAAATAGGTTATAGTTCTTGAAAACATTACAGCAACACAATACACCACTCAGCAGGTCATGGGCACCTGCAGTGATACAGTACAATGCAGCAGAGTGCAACTGAGTCAAAAACACAAATTAAATTACAGCCTACAAGCCCTAAATGAAAGATAAAAAGGTTTTTCATGAAGTGAAATTCCTCTTCAGTTGTACTCAAATTACCAAACAAACAAAATCATTTCAGGGATTAAAAAAATATGCAAATATGTAAACTAATAAATTAATATCCTTATCCTTCTAATTTCATTTTTTTTAATCCTGGGATTTTGCACATGGCATTTTCTTTTTTCAGTGCATATTATTCATTGTTGGGTATAGCTTTAAAAATGCAAATTATAAAGATGAGTTAGATGAAGCTTTTCCCCATTAATTGGCATATAAATGACATTATAGGTTTACTTTAGCATCCCAGTGACATGTCAGAACAACATCCAGTCATTACTGTTTCTATTGCAGATGAAAACTCACCGCTGGAGCGCCGGACGATATTTTCCAGAAAAGTGTTTTGCGGGGCCACCAGTCCTCTCTTGCCCCCATGCATTATGAGGGTTCAGGACTGAAACTCGCTGCTGCTCGGTGGTCGTCCTCACGTTGACTGCCCCTCAGCTGTGAGCCCGAGAGCAGCGTGGATCGACACCGTCGAGTTAACTATACTTAACGTGAATGTCCGGGCCAGAGTTTCCAAAATAAAAGCAGCGTATTGTCGATAGAGATGCCTTATTCATCTGTTATTTGGAAAAGACATCAGTCTCAGTAATAATGATCATCATCAGAACAGTCACAGATGTAGTTACGGTTAGGATTAGGATCATATGATTATGAGGAGTAAGAGGAGGAGGGTAGTGTGGTACTATTATTTTTGAAGGTAAGACGACTTGCTTCCGGTGTTATTCAGATTTTTTTTTGTTTCTGACTCCTCATCTGTGAAATTTGTGTTGAATTTTTATATGAAATATGTATTTATTTCAATATAGAGATGTATTATTATGCATGTGTCATGTAACAATAATCATGCAGATAATAATCTGATACTAAGTGGCAAAATGTTTTGGAAACTATAGTTCAAGAACATTTGTAATATATTAGAAAATATGGAATTTCTAGGCTATAATTCAAATACCACAGGTCCTCTTAGCTACTGCACCAATATGTAGAGAGAGAAGAAATTTAACTGGAACTGATGGTGCTTAAACACAATGTTGAGGCATAGGCAATGAAATTGTTTATTTCCATTTTATGCATTTTTTATATAACGCACATATGAACATATATCCTCAGAGAAAGAAGAACAAGGAGTCCTCAAAATCATGTAGTGATCCAGGGGACAGAGACACTTATAAATCCAGAGGGAAACTGCTCTCTGTGATGTATTGAAAAACCTAATTGTCAGGCACAGGAAAAACTGAGTGCAAGTGTAGAAGTCGATGGGAATTCGGTGCTTTTTAAAAGTCAGTGTGGTCACAACAAATATGAATATGATTTACGTTGTCATCATTCATAAAAAACATTTATATTCATTGTACTTGTAGTGCCTAAATAGTCCCACAATACAGTTTATATTCACTTCATTTTGATGGGAAATGATTTGTAGGCTATGTTTTATGGCTTGTGCGTAGATTTATAGTTTGAGGCGTCAATATTCTGGCAATTGTCCAACCATGAGCAAGTTCAAACAGTGACACAAACACATGGTATTCACCAGGTACAGGGAAGAAGAGGGGTGTGACCAACACTAGGGTTCTCACATTTTGTTTATGTACTTGTTATTTATTCTATTTATTTTTTATTGTCGACACAGGAAACAATATTGTTGTTTGTTTGTGTTTAGAGTAAAAGAAAAAGAAAAGAAAGGACACACAGGAAGTAGGCTAAGCAAGTACTGAAGTACTAAGTGGACTTCATTGTATTGCAACGTTACCTTACAATGTGTAGCTGGTTGCTAGTTAGTTTGATAGTGGCAAGAGGTAAAGCAAGGGGAGGATGCCACAGAATCAATGTGCTGGAAGGAATACCATTTACTACTGTTACTAATATGGGAATGGGCCTGTATTCTCATTTGTCCAGGTCATAGTATCTCAAAGGAATTTTCAATCGAAAGCAACTGGACTTGGTTATTTGTCTAGGAAGACGTTTCACCTCTCATAGGAGCACAAAAAAAGCACAAAAAAGGGAACCAGTGACATCACCAGCCTTGTGAACGCTCCCACAAGAGGTTAAATACCTGGGCCTCCACACCAGATAGTTGGACCAGTCCCAGCCTGGTCAGATGCGTACATGAACTGATGAAGCCTCTTGGATGAGAGGTGAAACGTCTTCCTAGACAAATAACCAAGTCCAGTTGCTTTCGATTGAAAATTCCTTTGAGATAATATGGGAATGCCAAAAATAAAGAGGTAAATTAACCATGTCCTTTTATAAAAGTTAATGATTTTGCACTCTTCACCCAAACCGAGATAAATGCTGACTTTTTTTATTTTTTATTTTTTTTTGCTTTAAAAAATCCTATTATGGACAGAGATCATTCAGAAAATCATTCATTCAATATGTATCCACCGTGTGTAGTTCACCGCATGTTTAGCAGGGGGCGACACCTGCGGCTCTCCACCGTGGATGCACCGACAGGAAACGGCAGCAGCAGAAGAAGCAGCAGCGGCAGCAGGAGCGTGAACAGGGCGCAGGGCTGAGCGTCAGTCTGCGGAGGAGCGGATCTGTGTTTCCGTCAAGTAATGGTTAACTCTAACGGACTTTGGATGCTGTCGTCCAGAACTTCTACGTCGGTGTACAAAGTCGGTGTTTTGAGCGTGCGGTTGCCGGGTAGAGTTCAGGTGTAAGTAGCTGCTCCTCCGCTGTGTTGTGTTGTTTAGTTGACGGAGTAAATGCGTCGGCCGCCGAGCTGCACTTCTTCTCCTTAGAGCTCAGTCGACGAACATGAACTCCATCTTTACGCAGACAGCAGCAGCAGAGTCGTGTGTTGTGAACTAAAAAAAACAAAAAACAAAACAAAAAAAACCTCGCTGTGTGAAGTCATGGCCAACGACTTTGTGAAGTCGTTTGTGCAGATGTGCAATTACCTCCAGCAGCCCTGCCATGTCGCGAGGTTTCAGCAGCTGTGCGGCGTCAGGGGGACGTTTCCGGACAAATCCTCCACCACCAAGCCGGAGAGCGGACAGCCGGACCCGGACTGTCCCGGGCTGAGGAGGAGGGTCCCGGGCTCGGATGTCGGACTCGGGAACGGAGCGGCTGTGGATGCCGCGGCGGCTCCGCAGGTTAACGGGATGCAGGGTGATGCTACCGTTAGGCCCGACGGTTCATCATCACCATCATCATCCCCATCAGCGGCGGCGGCGGCGGGAGCGGGAGCGGATGATGAGGAAGCCGACTCGGACACCGTCAGAGCCAAACCGCTCCGGAGAAACTCCCTGACCGGGGACGTGGGTCAGGAGTTCCTGATCCACAACAAGTTCCTCTTCTACCTGTTCACGTTTGGGACTGAGCTCGGCAACGAGATGTTCTTCATCGTCTTCTTCCCCTTCCTCTTCTGGAACATCGACCCCCTGGTCAGCCGGAGGCTCATCGTGGTCTGGGCCTGGAACCTGTTCGTGGGCCAGTCCACCAAGGACATGGTCCGCTGGTCCCGGCCGGCCTCCCCGCCCGTGGTGAAGGTGGAGGTCTTCTACAACTCCGAGTACAGCATGCCCTCCACGCACGCCATGACGGGCACGGCCATACCTTTCTGTCTCTTCATGCTGACCTACGGGCGCTGGGAGGTGAGCGGTCACAGCGGTGTTATTAAATGTCCCGCAGCACGACAGTTAAAAAAGTAGTAGCTATGGCAACTAACCAAGTTCCAACCAGTAGCTATGGCAACTAACCAAGTTCCAAGCAAAGGGAGCAAAGGGGTCACCTAACCCAGACCTCCAGGGGTAAACTTTTATTTTGTAGGAATACGTTCAGTTCAGTTCAGTTCAAGTTTATTTATATAGCACGTTTAAAAACAACCATTGTTGACCAAAGTGCTGTACAAGTCATATCAGACACATAATATCAAACACATTCAGACTCCAGATCCATACGCATACTACACATAGCTGAGTTTCCCATATTAACCCACATTGAAGGCCAGCGAGAAAAAGTAGGTCTTGAGCAAAGACTTGAATTGCACAACATCTTCAGCAGATTTTATGTGTCTAGGAAGCTTGTTCTACCGCAAAAGCTCTGTCACCTCTAGTTTTGCATCTTGTTCTAGGGACCCCCAGGAGAAGCGTATTTGCTGATCTTGTTTCTCTGGGTGCAACTTGAAAACTTAAAAGGTCACATAAATAGGGTGGGGCTAGGCCATTTAAGATCTTAAAAACAAACAATAAAATCTTTAAATCAATCCTAAATTAAACAGGAAGCCAGTGTAGTGAGGCTAAAACTGGTGTTTTATCTGGTGGTTCCATCCCTTAAGTGTGAATATTCACTTTTTTCCACATGAAATATCTTTGGGGTTTTTGGGGGGGAAAACAAAAAATGTATTAAAGCATTAGGTAATCAACAGACTATCCAATCCAACTTTATTTGTTGAGCACTTTAAAAAGCATCCACAGTGGATGAAAGTGCTGCACAGAATAATAGACATAACAGCTCACATAAGGCATACAATTACATATAAATACAAATTAATAAATTAAAAGACATTCAAAACAATAATAGCTGTACAATAAAAACAATAAAATGAGATCAAATAAAACTAATTATAATCTTGCCTTGGAGTCCAGTGCTTAAAGTGAACATTGTCCTCTAAGGAAATTATTCTAAAGAGGCAGTAAAGCCGCCCACATCCATTTCATCCCCTCTCCTTTCAAATTAGTCTGTACACTGACTTAACAATAGCCACGTTTAAAGAATACAATCAGTAGGAGGAAAGGGAGTGGGGGGAATTGGAGGTGGGGGCACAATGAAGTCCACTGCTCATTTTCAGGCCTCCTCCACCACTTTCCCTAGACTATTATTGTGTTATGGCAACTGCAAAATGTGGAAGTAGAAATGTGTTATTACAGAGAACTGGTACCAGCCACAGTCTGATACGTCTGAATTCACAATGCGATGCACGTGCTCTCCTTCTTCTTTTTTCTTCTTCTTTGTGTTCTTCTTTTTCTTGCTTTGTAACATCAACATCAAGAGGCTGGTCTGAGAAAAGATCAGAGTTTAGGAGGTATACAGAGCATATGACATTTATCGGCAGGCACCACACGGTGCCAAAATGAGGGTCAGTGGGTGAGTTTGGCCAAAGGATTGAAAAAAGCACAGACTTAAATCCCTGTTAATCCTTGTAGCCCGGTCCTTTATGAGGCACAAGAGCCCAGTCCGAATAATTAAATGAGGCTAAATACATTTAGGCTTTGTAATAACTGATGCTTGCAGATGTTGACAACAAACATTTTTCTGTTTCAGCAGACTGTAAGGACGTGACAGGAAAAATACAGGAGAAAAGACACAGAAGGAACTGTGAGTTTTAGAGGATGGGAAAGTATTAAATTAGGTTTTAGTGATTGTTTTTAATTGGCAGTAGAGCAAATGAACAGAAAAAAACAGTCACATATAGGAGGATATGAATATTCTTTGGATAAGATGGAGGAAAGAGTGATGGGACGGTTACTGAGAAAGAGCGAGAGAAGAGTGGAGGGTGGTATCACCCAGGTCAGAGCTCAAAGCCACAAAACTTCTTCTACTGATATGACATGCAGCGGTTGGATTTTCCAACACCAGCAGAGAGATAAACTACTCAACTGTATGAAAACAGGCAGAGAGAGACACAAAGGATGTAACAGACAGACAGGGCAGGGGTTGTTACCGCCAGGAAGGAAGAGCTAAACACCACAAATGGTTTGTATGCAGTCGTAGCCATGCGGGGGATGCAATGCAGCTGGACGGTCTGAACCGCCTGAACTCTTACCCAGTGTCATCAAGTTTCCTCCGCCGTCGTGACTCTCAAGGCCGAGACACCGAGGCACTCAGAAGGCAGAGGTTACTGAAGGTTAGAGGAGATAAGATGCAAACTATTAACAGCCACCGGGGCGGGAGGACGACTCAAAGAGTTCACTAAAAGGCATTCAAAGACACTGTGCCTATGCAGTGACCTTTGCCTGGATACTTTCTGAGAATGATATCAGTGAGTTTTCTACAAAATGGACTATGTACTGTGGTTTTTTGAAACCTTATATTTCCTGCATGCATTGCCTGCATTTATTGAAATTAAGTGTCAATTCCCTGTAAGGGGCAGTGCTGCTGGAATATCTGGGTTATACTTCACTCATGGTCAGCAGGATGTGAATAGTGAATAGTCCTCTAAAATGGCTCCTCCAGGAACGTGTGTTGGTGGTGGTGGTGGTTGTATTTTTCAAAGCATCATCTTCAGATTCATTTCTCAAATCTGTAGTTTCTCAAAAACCTAATTCTTTCTGCTCTCTCCCACAGTACACCTTCCTGTTTGGCTTCAGTGTGGCTCTCAGCTGGAGCGTCCTGGTCTGTGTGAGCAGAGTCTACATGGGGATGCATTCTATCCTGGTGAGCACGTTAAATAAATCATGTCAAAAAAACAAACCAACAATCCCACCACACTAATATAAGAGTTAAATCAATAGTTTGCAGTCCAGTTCAGGATGGTAAGAGACGGTAAGAGACTTTAGGAAAACAAAATGCACTTAAGGCACCATTGGTCCTAAATAATACAAAATGATACGCATCTTGGATGATTGTAAATTCTGGCATGACTCCAGTACCTGATGTTGCACTGATGATAATAAAGTCTTTCGGTAACACTTTATAATAATGAGTATCCATGCGTTATAAATAAAGAATTCAGTATTCATTAATGCTTAATAGTACTTATTATGAAGTGTTACCAGTCTTGCATATTATGGAGAACATCCTCAGCCAGCACCAGGCTTATCGATCCTATCCATCTTTTGAACACATTGGTGCATATTTGAGATTTCTGTGTGAGAGGAGTCGTCAGACCAGTTGTTAAAAATAGGCTTCAGTAAAGACACAAAACAAACTCCTGTGAAAAGTTTTTCAGTCTTCACTTGTAGGTCTGACTGTATGACATTAAGAGGAAAAGATGACACCTTTTCTGGTTACGTGCTGTAAAAAGGGGATAAAACCTGCATGATTACCGAACACAATAACTTGAAGTTTGAAGTACAAACTAATAACACAAGTACTAGATAAACACACTCAATTCCAAAGCTCGTTGGCTTTTTCATTAATTTGCTCTTTTTTTCCACACATTTAGAAATATAAAAATGACAATATGAATGTGTGACCCCGTTATTGCAGCTGATAACAGAGCAGACACACAAAGGTATAATGACGGTCATGATGGAAAGTTGCGGGTAATCAGAACCAATAAACTCACTGAAGCCAACAGATAAAGTCAGATTAGATTCTGTGGTAGTGCAACTGCTGTTTGGAGGCATTGTTTATGTTGTTCAGTAGTAACACCTTCAGCAGGTCATCATGACCTTCAAGGAAAAAGCTGCTGCTTACTGTAAGTGAAACGCCCCGGTGGAAAGTGTCATTTGGTGTCACCTACAGGTTGTTTGCTGATGATGCACAAAGACTTCGGACTGAGTGATGGTGTTAGTAGCCATTTTAGTTAGAACTTTATTATGTCATAAAGCACTTAATGAATCATAAACATTGCATGGATGACCGTAAGTGCATCAAACACGTGAATATAAAGCTATTAGAAAAGAGTTCATGCAGAGTTTATAATAACTTGTTACTGTGTGTCTGTTCCAGGAGGTAATCACTGGATTCCTGTACAGCCTTCTCATTCTCGCCTTCTTCCAGCCACTTTTGGACAAGATCGACACCTTCTACATGATGGGCCGCTACGCTCCGCTCGTGATCATCGTGTCACACGTGAGCCTCGGACTCGTAGCTTTCACCCTGGATTCCTGGAGCACGTCACGGGGCGACACAGCTCAGGCCCTGGGCACCGGCGTGGGAGCCGCTTTGGCTACCCACGTGAACTATCAGCTGGGGCTGCTGCTGGATCCGCCGCTGTCCGCACTTCCTCTAACTTTACCATCAGTCAGCATCGGCCTGGTGGTCCGCTCCCTGCTGCGCTTCCTCATCGGAGTCGCTGTCCTCCTCGTCACGAGGATGGTTATGAAAGCAGTGACTATTCCGTTCTTATGTCGACTGTTCGGGCTGCCCTCGGATGACGTAAGACGAGCGAGGCAGCACATGAGAGTAGAGTTGCCATACCGATACATTGTCTACAGTGTCGTGGGTTTTAGTTGCGTCTCTGTGGTCCCCTTCCTCTTCAGTATCTTCAACCTTGCCTGAGTGTGTTGTTGAAACAGTCGATGCACTGCTGACATGTTCATCTACACGGTGAAGGCAAACAGCACTTAATAACATGCAGGTAAATGCTTGAGAGAATTAAAAAAAACTTTAAGGATTCATCTGGTTATATTCTGTATTTTTCTTTGCTATTAATGTCAACAAATCCCAGAACCAAATTTAACAATGAATGTATCTTAATACTAACAAGTATTGTGTATGTAGCCAAAGCCTGACATGGCCTATCCATCCAACACAGCTCCATTGTCGTGCCAAATGCTATGAAGATGCATCAGTGAGCCACACAGCTGCACTGAGTGACATGTTTATTCATTCCAATAAAAAGAATCACTCTAGTTTATTTTGATGTAATCCAACATGTGCAGTTGTAAATGCATTAATCTGTGGCTAAAACTAGTCCCTGACAAATGAGCTGTGACTGGATACAAATTGCAGAGCCTGGCTGTTTTAGGGAATTATTTAGGGTTTTAAAAAAAAAAGTGTAGAGTATATATTTGTGATTATTTTAAAGCTTTAAATCTGCACTGGGAGAAGTTAAAAAGTATCGTGAGACAAACTAACACGGCGTTGGTTTTGACTTTTTCGTTTAGATTTGTTTTCAAGCTCAAAAATATAGAATATGACCTGGTTCATCCTTTAAAATCCTCCTGTGGGCCACACATTCAAGTGTTAACTGGAACTTTGCATACATATATACAAAACATGCCAGGTATACTGTAACAATGCTTGTGTTCATTTTTGGGGAGAATAAGTTGTACATTTTCATGGTTTGATTTAAATAAAAAACATAATATGTTATCGGAGAATTACATACGCTAAGAATAAACTAAACCACGAATCAGTGTGAAGGCACTTCATGTATCATTTGTTGCCATGCTTAAATGCAAAACAACCTGGAGGCGGTAAAATAGTCGAAGTTTTAAAGCTCACAGGTGTCAGGGTAGTTGGTGATCTATATAAATCTGGGAGATTTTTTTTGTCAATGTGCAGGTTTGTTGTGTTATTACTGTTTTTCTACCATCGTCAGCATTATCTTGTCGCCTTCTTTTTGTACATTTCTTGTGCTGCAGTCCTAATTTTGGCACAAATGTCAACCAGGTGTTCTCCTAAATAATCATTTAAAAGTATAGAACTAAGAAAAGTAAATATTTTTGATAAATTATTTTATCATTTGAACTATCTTGACCTGAAATGATGCTCCAGAGAAAAGAAATATAAATATATTATTACAAGGAATTTGAGAGGCATTTCAGCTGTGCTTGTACTACAGTATATAAAACACTGACTCTAGCACTTGTCTAAACATTGTAATTGTTGTTTTTACCAGATGTTAAGTTGTGATAATGGTTTTCTCTAATGTCCATCTCAGATTATGAATCCCAGACTCATTTCAACAGTACTCATGGAATATTTATAGATCTAATATTTCCATCAACACTCATCCTTTTTTCTGTTATGCAAGGACTGTATCTGAAAAAAATAAAATAATCTAAGAAAAGAGAGGAAAACGTTTTGAATGCATGTTATTTTCAGAATTGAAGTCTAACCAGTGCATCAGTAGTTGTAGAACATTACGTATTCTACTTTTATCTCAGTTCTCAGACAAAAAAAAAGAAACAGATTTCAGATAAAGAGAATCGCTGCGACAGCTCTATGCTTGCTGTCGGCTCTGATTTTTTGATAGCTCAAAATACAAGAGGTCAGTAGTTTAGCAAGCAAGGTTGCGTTTTCACCTCCTACGCCCAAATACCACACTCAACCTTTGAGCAGCTTAGATAAGGAGTCTGTACTGTCTTTATAAACTGAACTTTGGTTGATGGCCCGTTTTTGGTATCTAAATCCAAAGAATTCACTGTCACAATGCCTGACTGTCCCTGAGCCTCCCTCGTCACCAGTATTACTTTAATAAGTACACAAAAAAAGTTTGCCTTTAATTCCAGGATTTCAAGCAGTACTGACGAAAGCATGGTTCACAAGAATTTATTTTTTTGTGACATACTGTAGTTGTGAAACAATATTCCAGCTCTATTTTTTTTAAGTAGGCCTCTCTTCAAGGTGGGCTTTTCTCCCATGCACCCTAAATCACTAATAGCTACAAATAGATCTCTTTTAAAGACCCATGTCCATTAATCCTATTAGGGATAGTACCAGACACCAGATAGACAGACTAAACAAACTTAAATTGTATAATATAACTGACTGATATCTTGTAGCAGTAATTTCTTGGTTTAAGAGTTAAAGCACAAGTTACCTGTTATCATTTTACAAGGCACAGCTAGACAGTCAGACACAAAGTCTGACACTAAGACATTTTGCAAAAAATACTACTCACACAGTCGTGTTTTTTTTTTTTTTTTTTTTTTTTTAAAGCTCTAGTTAGTTATAGCAAAGTCGTCTCTGGTTATAGTAATTAGATGTGGCTTTATTGTGTTAGTTTTTCCACCTGCAAACAAACCGAGTTTTATTTTGAAAAGCCGCTGCACATGAAACCGGAAGTCCATACTTTTAACTTCTTCCTCCCAAAACAATCACTCGTCCTACACTTCTCAGTGGAAAGACGCAAGGTAGGTAGTCGAGGAGTTAGCGCCAATTTGAACTATGCTGTGGTTAACCTGTTTGGCAGCATTTAAGATAATAAATTAACCGGGAGAGTATAAAATAATAAGGTTATCTTAAATAACCGTGTAGAGGGCAGCTCGTGTTTCCTCGGTAACCACTAACGTTACTACGGCAGCCTCACTCACTGGTCTCGAGCTAACTCTGGACTAGCAGGTTAAAAAAAAAAAGTTAGTTATCGGCAACAACAAGTGTTAAAACCGTATGTGAGGTTTTATCTGGGGAGGATCCTGGTCCTCTGCCCACGGAGCAGATGCCTCGTCTGGACAAGTCAAGTGGCAGAGGGACGAAAAGGTAAGAGCCTGGAGCTACAGCTGCAGGGAGGCTGGTGGAGGAGCTACAGTCTTTCTCTGTAGATACTAACACGTTTTACTGTTGTTCATCTTGTGATTTAAAGCAGAGGGATTTAATTCAATACGTAATGTTCACTTATTTGATTGTCCTTAAATAGCTGCAAATACCTCCGTCTACTCCAGATCCTGGAATCAAAACAATGCAAATACACCATGTTGACTGCAAAGAAATGCATACTTTACATTTCATTGTCACGTTTTTTTTTAATGCATGTTAATTTATGTGAGAGACACACAAGATTTGAAATGTCCCAGCTGTTTTTTGTTTTGTTTTGTTTTTATAATTGACCCTCATGTCTCTCTCAGGCCGAAATTAGACTGGAAGTTTGTGCAGCGGTTCTGCAGCATCCAGCAGGTCCTGTTCCCATCATGGAGCAGCCAGAGTGTCCTGATGTTTGGGACGCTGCTGTTTGTCACGCTGACAGGTAAATGCTGGACTTACCTGTTTGGCACTATGGCAGCCCCAAGGCAAGGAGGAAATACTTTAAGTTCATGTTGTTACATCAATGTGTTACATCAATCAAGGAACTAATGCCACTATTCGTCACGAGACGCGTTCCCCAATGACTTTTGTGCGACTGTAATGTGACACATCTGTGAACAACAGGGTGCATTTTATGTTTTCTCCCCCACTGACCTTCAGTTTCAGAGTGTTGTATAATTTCCCTGCTTTGTTTTACGAGTGTCTGTTTGAACTTACTGATCTCTTCTCTTAACAATGCACTAACATCTAACGTCTTTTTTTTTCTGCCATCAGAGCAGCTGATCATTTACCAAGTTGGTGTCCTCCCCAGTCACTTCTACAACGTGCTGGCAGACAAAGATTACTCAGGCTTCAGGAGTCTGCTGGGCAAAGCTGTTGTGCTCATTTTAATCAACTCCACAGTAAGTTGATGTCGCAGGGAGAAAGAAAAAGTAGATCTACTTACTTACTGACCACATACAGTACAATATTCAGAAAGTTGACTCACTCATTATTAAGCAGAGAGAAATGTTTCCCTACTAACAGCACTTTAATCATACTTATGACTAATCCAACCCAGTCCACTATCTGCTGAAACTAAATCAAACTAATTGCAAACATTTTATTAGATTTTTATTTTGGATTGCTGCCATAACAGACAGTAGTTCCTCTATCAGGTCAGGGCAGCTTGACATTTTCATTTTATAGCCTGTATTCTTTTTTTTTTCTTATCTTGGTCATGTTTATTTTTGACATTTACGTTTTGAACCTGAGGAAAACACTACATTTATTCAAAAGAAACAATTATTCTACATTCTACACTGTTTATTGTGTCTCTGTTGCTTTTTCTCTCTAATAGACATCTCTCTCTCTCTCTCTCTCTCTCTCTCTCTCTCTTCCAGCTGAAAAGTGTGGACCAGTACATTTGCAATCAGATGTATGTCAGCTGGAGGAAGACACTAACTGAGAGCCTCCATACGGCCTACTTCCAGGGCCGAGTCTATTACACACTCAATGTACTCAGAGAGGACATCGACAACCCGTAAGTAAACTGTATCTTTTCAGAGGTTTCATGTATTAGATCATGTGGTTATTTGAATATTATACATGATTCTGCAGGAGAAGTGTTTCTGGTGATTGTTTTTTTTTTCTTAATGTTTGTTTTACTTGTTTTTCAGAGACCAGAGGATCAGTCAGGATGCAGAGAGGCTGTGTAAGCAGATGAGCACCATGGCTAGTCGCTTGATCGTCTCACCGTTCACACTGGCTTACTACACCTACCACTGCTTTTACAGGTGGGTTAGAGCAACACGTAATAAACAAGCATTTAACACCTACTGTGAAGTTAAAATAAAGCATCATCAGGGACACAGACAATGTTCTGTTAAGATGAGTATTGTGTCGTTACAGATGCATTTATAATGCTTGGAAAAACTGAGAGAAAACAGAGAAAGCTGCCAAAAGCAGGGCATCCATTTATTTTTATCTGTGTTGGTTTCCTGTCCTCAGAGAGTCTGTCAGTATACTTGACAGCAGGGAATTGAGAAGAGCTGAAAAAGCTGCTCCACTATCGCTTTTTGTTGAATTTGGCTTTTAATTTTTTCCTTCATTTAGAATAATTGTATTAGGTTATAATTTCATTTAACATTCTTTTAATACCCAGTGTAAATCACTTTAGGGGCCGTAGTAATAAAGTTTCTTTGTCTTGCAGCACCGGTTGGATCGGTCCTGTCAGTATCTTTGGCTACTTTGTGGTTGGAACCATCGCCAATAAAATCCTCATGGGGCCGATTGTGTCCACTCTGTTTGAACAAGAAAAACTGGAAGGAGACTTCAGGTATTTTTTTAATACTCTGTGTTCATTGTGTATCGAGTGACAGAAATGAACCAGTGTCTGAGCTGAAAGGAATTTGCCTCTGACAGAAAAGCAAAGCAGGACTGATTTAAATGGCCAGTCGACATGTGTTCTCCTCAAATTCCACCAGAGCAGTCGGCTGTTGTGTCGGGTTCATTTGATGGAAACATTTCCAGTGTTTATTGTTAAGGAAACCGGTCCCTTGTTAAGAGGAAGTTTCTGTAGACTTTGGCCCAGTGCCCTCTCTCTCAGGAAATAACACAGGATATGCGTCAGTTTGCACTGTAATCTTTTCCTGGGGAGGAATTGTAATTTTATTTTTTCATGTGTTGAAACTATGTGATTTTTTGTGTTGTCCAAGAATTTTTTTTTTTACAAAAATGTTATGTTTTTGTTTCTCCAGGTTCAAGCACATGCAAATCCGTGTTAATGCAGAGTCTGCAGCTTTTTACAGGTGAGGTGATTTTTTTTACTCCATTATGCTGCACAGGAAGATATAAACAATACTAGAAAGTGTAGACAATCCAACCCAACTTAAACAGGAAGTCTGCTTTCTTGTGATTTAATAAAAAACACTCCCTAGGTCTGTCTGAATGTTCCTGTTGCATCAGATCACACAGATGACGTGGTTAAAGCAGTATGGAACCAATGCTTTTGTCTGGGTTTTCTAGAGCTGGTAAAGTCGAACACACGAGGACCAATCGAAGACTCCAGGCTCTGCTAGAAACTCAGAGGAGTCTAATTAATAAAGAACTCTGGCTCTATAGTAAGAAAACCCCTCACACACCCACTCACTGGTATCTGTCATTATACTGTTTAAGCTTAAATTAACCTCTGACCTCTCCTCTGTCAGTCGGGGTGAACACCTTCGACTACCTCGGAGGTTTCCTCAGCTACATTATAATCGCCATTCCCATCTTCACTGGTGTCTATGATGGTCTCACTCCTGGCGAGCTCAGTGCACTCATCAGTAAGGTGGGTTTTTCTTCCTGTTCCCTCTGTTTTAGCAACAGTAGATGTTTTAAAAAAATTTAGCTTTCTCGTCGCTTAAAACATAAACATTGATTGTGGAAAATAAAAGAAAGACAAAAGACAAAGAAAAACTCCAAGGCACTCTCTTGAGTTAATAAAAATGCATTTAATTAATCTGGCATTGTCACAATGACATGTTTAAAATGACTGAGGCATTTCGGCATCGAGCCTTCATCAGGGAGTCAAACAGATAATTCAGATACACCTAGGTCTTTTGTCTTGGTGTTTAGCCAATGACAAGTTGCCACTCGATTGCTGTGACCCAGAGTGGGTGTGGTCAGCAGCCAACTCCTGCAGAAGGGGCTTGGCTATAACCACCGGTGACCACAGAGCACCTCCACAGAGCACCTCTAATTTTGAGAAAGAAGTCCACGTAGCGCTCCTCGTTTTGAACATTTTTTATAAACCATGATTGGTTTAGTTTCTCGCTTTAGATCTCTAAAAAGACTATTGCTCTTTATTATTTGCCATCTGCTACACTCTTCGCAATTTCAGGATCCTGTAGGAATGATTTGATTGAGTTTTTCCCATAATCTGATTGGTCAGTTGTGAGATCGTTGACAGGTTTTGATCTGACCCTCTGAAGCTGACCTGCACCGCAGCAGGTTAAGAGTTCAGTAAAGGTTACCAGGAGGAAGTGAACCGTGTGGTAACCCTGTAAACCCACAGTTAACCCTGAAGTTACCTCATTAACCTCAAGTCCTGCTTCATAGCACCGGCTGCCTGTTCAACGATCTGCTCTGTTTTTTCACAGACCACCAGTCGTTTTAAAGACTTTCAATGTGTGACATTAAGAAGTTTAAGAAAATGGGAACTAAAAAAATAGAACATTTGAATCATATGATCAGTGATTAAATGTTTTCAGGAAGATGACAATGTAAAAAACAATCAGATAGACCTAAAAATAAAAATGCTGCTGAGGAGATTCAGCGATAAGTCACTGATTTACACACGGATCATGGGAGTGTGAATGTTGCTCACTGTCACAGTGCAGCGCCCCAACTGTTGAATGTTTAACCACTAGATGGCAGCAAAACCTTTATATCCTCATCTGTTCATTTTGAGCTCATATGCCTGTTGATGGACAGAGATGTCACTTTGAAATGTGTGAAGATGCCTCATTTAACCTTCATGCAGTCATAATCACATATAGATGAGTTTGTATGTGTGTGTTATGAGTCTTTATCATCAGCTTTTTCTTAAATGCCTCTGTTGAGCCCTGCGGTTGTTGCCTTTTGTTTTCAGACACCTTTTAAAAAATAATGTTTTATCTTATTCATATTGGTGCTCTCTCTCCTTGTTCACATTCAGAACGCCTTTGTGTGCATCTACCTGATAAATGGCTTCACACAGCTAATCGACCTGTCAACCACTCTGTCAGATGTGGCTGGATACACCCACAGGTATCACACAGCATACTTAAACTCAACTCCTGGAGGAAAGATGACGATGACAGCAGTGAATCTAAGTGTGTGTGTGTGTGTGTGTGTGTGTGTGTTGTGGTCAGGATTGGGGAGCTGAGGGAGGTGATGGATGACATCCTACGTACACAGTGTGACTATGACCCAGCGTCGGGGGAAAGCTATGACTTTGACAGGTTTGTGTGAGCGTCTACAAAAATCTCAGCTACAGAAAAAGCCACAGTCAGTCGATGTAACGTTTTATCACACAGCATATAGATTTACTTTATAACACAAGACAAATGGAGAGAAAAGTGTGATTCTTTAATTAATTTGATTTCTCCACACAGTGACTTTAACGTCCACGCTGGCCCAGTGGACACTGCCTTCATCCTGGACCATCTTTCATACAAATCTCCGTATTCGGACCAGCTGCTGGTGGAGGACCTGAGTCTGAAAATCAGTCAGGGAAGTCATCTGCTGGTGGTGGGGAACACGGGGACGGGCAAGACATCCCTACTGAGGGTGCTCAACCGCCTCTGGGAGGCGGACAGTGGTGAGACAAGAGGAAGAGTTTTAATGTGAACTCATACACACCTGCCTGGGCTGTGATAATAACCTGCGATTGGAATATCTATAAAACGTCAAGGCAGATGCAAAATTACAAATTCTCGGTCACTTGATGCTGGAAGAAACAGGCGACCGCAATTGTTAGTTGGTTTATTAATTCAAGCAGAAATTCTTATATTAGTAAGAATAGGTGCTTTGCCATCTTCAGTCATTGTACACTGAATAATCTTTGGGCTGTTGATTTGGCAAAAGAAGATATTTTAAGATGTCATCTTGCAGAAAGATTTGAATGACCATTTTTCACAGTCTTTTTGGTGTAAAAAAAAAAAAGCAAATAAGAATCATCAGTCGGTAATGATAGCAATGTTGGTTACATCTCAAAATAGAAACTTTGTTCATGTGTAGTTGAACCTTGTCCTAATTTTCCCTTTGATTTGAACAGAGCAACAGCTGACTCTAGTTAAACAAGGATCTCACTCTGAAACAAAAAGGTTTTTTCTCTGTAGGCATCTTAACTCATAATGTTGTCAGACATTTATAACCTGCCAGTGGTTAAAAAAAAAAAAAAGAAGCATTTCTAAAGGACGAACTTTGACATGTGCAAAAGCCCCTTTCGATTATTTTCAGCAGCTATTTAGCAGTTTCCAGATGTGCCGTTCTTACTCAATATTGAGCCAACTGATCAATCATTTAAAGCATCATTTAAAGAAAACGTCATGATCAAGAAACTCAGCATCTGTCTCTGGTGCAAAAAGATATAGAGATTGTTTTTGTGCAGCTTGTCTACTGTTATTGTTTTGTTATTAATACTCTTTATGATAAAACTATTTACAGTAATGTGTGGGGGGGTTCCAAAGAGAAATATAAATGTTAGTGAAATGACTGAATGTATTTCTCTCTTCCTCAGGTTTTGTCCAGATGACGACATGTTTTGGGCCCAGAGGAACTCTCTTCCTGCCACAGAAACCGTACCTGACCGACGGCACGCTGCGCGAACAGGTCTCTTCCTTTATATCATTTTATTTCCAGTTGTGTAGTCGCTCTGCTGGTTGAGTGAGATCTAGAGGAATCAAACTTTCAATGAAATGAGGATTTACTGCAGCTGTCCTCCCCAACAGGTGATCTACCCACTGAAGGATATTTACCCTGCATCAGGTACCACATCTCACTGTGACTGAACAGCATTAATCTGTAATAGTTAAAGGCTATGAACTGGGACCAAGTGTGTGTAGTCACATACAGAGAGCAAAGCAGTATTTCTAATTAATCTAAACTTGGTGTAGTGCCAGTGTTGCCTCATAAAATGACTGAAATAGTTTCTAATTGTTCTTTCTTCAGGGTCCGTGGATGATGACAGAATTATAAATTTCCTGGAACTGGCTGGAGTGGTGAGCGACTTTATCTCAGTGCTCTGCTTTTAAAGCAACATCTGCCATTTGTTTTAACACAGTGTTTCTCGAGTTTCCCTTTTGCATTTTTTTTTTTTAATTTGAGCACTTGTTCATCTATTCCAGTCCAGCCTCTTGAAGCGGACAGGCGGGCTGGATGAAAATGTAGACTGGAACTGGTAAGAGCCCCAAGAAGCAAGGTGCAGCAATAGCTGTTTGTATTGTGTGTTTTCAAGAGTAAAAGTGATTTTATTTTATTTTTTCTTCTGCAGGTATGACGTTCTGTCTCCAGGTGAAATGCAGCGTCTCTGCTTCGCTCGGCTTTTCTACCTGCAGCCCAAATACGCCGGTGGGTTTTAAAAAACGCACTGTGTCATTTAGTGAGAGCTCACCCAGCCCACTTTTTTTTATTTTTCACCCAGTTTGGTTTATCAAATTGTTCTCTGTGTTAGAGACGACCCAGACTGGAGTTTTTTTATATCAGTGTTTTTTTCTTTTTCTTTGCAGTGTTGGATGAGGCCACCAGTGCTTTGACAGAGGAGGCTGAGGCACAACTGTACCGGACGTGTAAACAGCTTGGCATGACTTTGATCAGTCTGGGACACCGTAGCAGCCTGGAGAAGGTAGATTGAACACACACACCTTGGTTCAACTTGGGTTCTTTCACACCAAGACAACTAACAACTAGAAAACTCATTAAGTAAAATACTAAGAAAATTTGAATCATTTTTTAAAAAATCCATGACGTTTTGTCCTATTTATATTTTCAAATTTCCCCAGGTAATGCCTGATATATTCTGCTAAATATCTAGAAATCACAAAAGCACTTTTATCAGTGTCTCTGAACCCTCTGACCTTGTGCTGTTTTTGTCTCTATTTTCATTTCTCTTCATTTTAACCTCTACTTCCTCTTGCTTTATCATGAAATCCGTCTAAATCCAAAAGATTTAATATGTTAATCCTATTTGCCTTTTATGTCTTTCTCTAACAGTACCATGATGTTCAGCTTAAGCTGTGTGGGGGCGGCCAATGGGAGTTAACAAAGTTAAGAGGAGGCAGCGACAGCTTCTATCGGAGAGAAGACGATGAGACCACAGAGTCTTTGTGAAGTCCTGGACACGTGGAAACATCGGTGTGGGCGGCAAGATCAGAAAACACTCCAGTACTGACGTACTCTTCAATAAGGTGCTTTAACACAGTTGCTCCAATGGTGGTGGAGGCACATGCAGTTTGTGCAGTATGTATTCATGCTCACATGCATTTTATTTTAACCATTGCTTGCCTGCTTGGTTGAAAACGAGGTAACGAAAATAGGTTGAAATACAGAATTTGTCCAGACAAGATGCTGGTGTGGAGGACGGTCGATCATGGGTCTGGAACCAATCAAAATATCTTGGACCCACAACGGAAGAAATGGTTCCTAAAACTATGTAATAGCCAGTATGATAATAATTATCATGAAAACGTCAGGAAAGTGACTCGTGTGTGCCTTTTATGTGAAATCACAGTGGTTTATTGTGTGGTATGTTTACACTTAATACATTATTAATGTCATTAATGCTGTGTTTTGTATATTTAAAAATACAATGTTTTTTTTATGCTTTTAGTGATTCCTAAGAGCAGGTACATCTGTGGAGAATACATACACTTTAAACAGCTGTTTATCTGATTTGATAAAAAAAAACAATCATATGTGCAATAAAAACAGAAAAATATTTGGCCTTTAAAAGTCATTTTGGATTAACAGGCACAGGTCTGGGTAAGTGAGATAGAGATTAACATTCAAGTGTCACATTCACGTTCGGTTTTCGATAAGAACATTTTCAGAAAAAATGCATCATCATTTCTGCGCTTTGCTGGAGAGGTCACGCTGACCCTGGATGATCTCCTGAACCACCGCAGGGTCATCCAGCGTGCTGAGGTCACCCAACTCATTCAATTCACCCTCCACAACCTTCCGCAGCACCCGGCGCATTATCTTACCTGAGCGTGTCTTTGGCAGACGCTTGACAACCTGTGAGGGGGAGAAAAAAAACAAAAAATTAAAGTTACAAAGTGAGAGTTGGTATTAAATGTCTGTTTTTGCAACGGAAAATTTAGTGCAGCGGGATTACCTGAATGCAGTCTGGACAGGCGTACTTGGCGATCTTTTTAGACACCATGTCGTTCAGCTGCCTGCGCACGTCCGCCTCTTGGACGTCTGTGTTCTTTTTTAGCACCACAAAAGCATAAACACCTGACAAAGCACAGAGAACCGTGGTTTGATTTTAGCTCTTATTCAACCAGGAGAACGACGGCGTAATGTGGGAAAAAAAATGTGTTGCTCACCTTCTCCTTTAATGTCATGTGAGAATCCGATGACGGCAGATTCAGCCACCGCAGGACACTGGTTCTGTTAGAGACACGACAAAATAAAATATCTCAACAATATGAATGAACTAAAATACAATGAAACTGAAACCACCTTTCAAACTAAGGACATACTGGTATTTAAGATTTATTTTTACCACTTACCACCACATCCTCTATCTCTGCTGTGCCAATCCTGTGACCGCTCACATTGATGACATCATCAAGGCGCCCAGTGATCTGGTAATATCCCTCCTTGGATCGATAGGCCCCATCACCCGTAAAGAAATAACCTGACAAAGATATTTTAGAGATTGTTAACTTACAATAAGAAATTTAAAAAAAAAAAGTCCTGCAAAGCAGAGAAATGCAAAGACTCCAGATTGACAATGACAGGTTGTTCTTGAAGGCATCGTTACTGTACCAGGATAAGGCTGACAGTAGGTTTCAGTGAATCTCTGGTGGTTGTTATGAATCGTTCGGGCCATACCAGGCCACGGCTGAGCTATACACAGAGCTCCAGATGAGTTGTTGGATGTCACAACTTCACCCTGAAGAAAAATGATGTAGACAGTGGATGATGACAAATTATATTACTTATTATTTAAATTATATTCAAATCAAATCAATCAAATAAACTTTATTGTCCCGACAGGGAAATTTGTCTGGGACTGGGACACACACAAAAATTAAAATAGAAAAACACATGTAGACAAACAAAATTAGACACGGTGGACAAACAATGTTAAAAGGGGGACAGAATAGAGCACTGGCATCTGAGACATGATCATCGTTCAGTTGGTGCAAGTTGCTTTACTTAGGAATCATAATAGCAGTAGGCTAAAACAAAATAAAAGTGACATAGAATTGCACATGCCCCGAATGAGTAATAATTTAAATCCGATTAAAAAGTAAAAATAAGAAACAAAGTGCAAAGTGTCATAGTTTCAATTAACGATAATCATGATGTATTATTGATATTTTAGGATGTATATTCTGTGTTATTGGGACCCTGTGATCTCTAAAAGCTGGGTGGGTTTGTGTTGATGAGAGGGAGGAAGGGAGATCAGCTCAGAGTCACGGCTCCAACTGTCTGCACAATCTGCGCATTTTCAGAAACAAGAGCAGCCGCGATATCCACAAAGTAGTTTGACAGATTTTTAAAAGGGAGAGGGAGAGGGGGGGGGGGGGGGGGGGGGGGGTTGGCACGCACAGAGTGGCACTGAAGGGTGGGAGCAGGGTGGGTATCAAAAGTGACACAGCTGGTGACTGTTTTATAATCCTAATCTGACCCTCTCCTCTGGGCTGCATTTGCAGGGTGGCATGCTACACACACACACACACACACACACACACACACACACACACACACACACACACATAGACAACACATAAGGATGAGCAGCAGTACCTCAGTGTCCATGAGCACTGGCTTTATGCCAAAGAAAGGTCTCATAGCCATTCCTGGGACAATCTCTGCGTCTGGGTCTGATGGCCTCGGGGCGATGCAGATACCACCTGTCTCTGAGAGCAGAGGGAAAAAATACAACAGATTATATGACGTACTGTATAGTATAAAAATAATTTGGGATAGGGGGGTGGGGGAAGGACACGAAACAAAGGTCCCATATAGAAACGAAGCAGGGACATACAGTCTTGACATACAGTCTATGTGTCCAAATACCAGGCCAAAATAACCCTAACCCTAAAACTACTGTATCCACAGCAGTAGTTATTTTAGATGTAAGGTTTTAGAAACACAAATCATTTTCCAGGACATATTCAGCTGCTACAGTCAGACAGTTATGTTATAATAATACATACTTCTAGTACATGTTACCAGTTTGTTTCTATGTTTATTCCTCTCTCACCCCCAGAAGTCTGATTTGAATAATTGCAGCATGTGGCTCTAACTTACCGTATCTATGAAACCTGAAATCTCTAACATGCTTAGAAATTATGACCAATTTACCATAGAACAACGCAAACATGTTGTTTTTGTTTTTAAGCCACACCCAAAACACCTCTCTGCTGCTGCTCTATCTGTCACTCAGCAGAGAGAAAACCCGTCCAATCCTGGAAACACTCATCAACTCAAAGTCTCCAGTTTTCTTTGGGAAAAAAATCCTTTGTCGGGTCTGAAAAAGTCAAACAGAGCTCTGGTATCTGATGTCACAGTCTGATAAATAATCTTCCACGACAACTGAAGCTTTTCCAGAACATTTGACTTATTTACTAATTTTTCATATGTTTTCCATGACTGGCAAATTGGTCAACCATTTTCCAGGTTTTCAAGGACGCGTGGGAACCCTGTTCAAGCCACAAAACTCCCAGCGTCTAAAATACTTAGCATGTATTTGTTTTCAATTGTCGCCACAGGTTACTAAAACCCAGACATTAAACCCTGTGTTGCAAGTTCCTAAACAGACCAAAATAGTTGCAGACCAAAACTTAATTTTCATTCAGAGTGCTGACGATGAATTGCAGTAGTAGGTGAAATTAAAACTGACGGGGACAGAGAGGAGAGAGCGGTAGATGAAGGTAGATGACAGTTTGTAAATCTACCATAAGCCCTTCTCACTGCTACAGATGTAGATTGTGGAATTACTGCCATACTAAGTAAATTAAATGCAATTAGGGTTCGTCCCTCCCAGCCGCGGGCGCACTGCTAAATCTGCCTGGTGGTGTTGGTGGCAACAGTGTCGAAAGCAGCAGAGGGGACACGTTATTAAGTAGGACACAACAGATGATCCCACAATAGCACTAGCAACTGGCATCCTGGTCAAATCAACTGTATCTGTCCTGTTCTGGACTGGAACCGCCCCCTCAAGAGCCTCCAGGGACCAGGGCTGCTACAGTTTTTACAGAAATACACTTATTTACATAGAGTATTGTTGTTAACACCCTCACATCTGTCTGTTTTTATATGGAGTTACAGTCAGCAGCTTGGTACCTTAGCTTAGCATGAAGATATGCTTCCCCGTTTCCTGTTTTCATGCCAACTAGCTGCTTGTTGTAGCTATATTGCATATATTGTAACAAAGAAAATTAACAGAGTAGTTCCAAAAATGCTTTGTTTTTATGCTAACTAGCTGCTAGTTGTTAGTTGCTAGTTTAGTAGTTTAAAAAATGCTTCAAAGTTAAACATTTAAACATGTAATTAAGTATATTTCCATTTTTTTTTTTATTCATCCTCTCACCTCCCCAGTGCTCTATAATCCAACATGGGGGCCGTATGCCAACAGTGGATCAAAATCTAATTTTCCCTCTAAACAGGCTACTTGCTCCCAGATCAACCAAATGGCATTTATGAATAATGCCACTTAGCCCTAATTGGAAACAGTGGTCCAGAAAAATAACATAACAACATAATCCATTTTGCTGAGGTAGGGTATTTGGGTCATATCTGTGTCTGTAATTCTCAAGCTCATGATGCGCTGATGTTTAATTATCGTCAATTAATTATAGGTTTTTGCCATTTGTATGGTAATTAACGCAGCTTTTGCTCCATTTGGTCATTACTCAATCTAATTTGGAGAGACTGAGGATGAAACGCATAGTGTCACTCGGGTCCTGTGTTCATCTGTGAAATTGATTTTATTAGCGAAATCAGCTGATTTCAAACATGTTGTTATTATGTCCCGTCATAAGCTGCTTTAGAAAAGGAATAGTGGTTATTTTGTGGGGACTACAGAGGACAGTAGAGGCTGAAGGACAATTTTCATTGCAAATATGTCATGTCACACCCAACGCAATTACTCTAATTATGTTGTCAGTTTAATAATATATTCCAAAATTCTGTCAAGTTTGTACTACACTACTTGTTTTTTTCTTTTCCCCACTGGTTTCTTGTTACATAACCACAAATGAGTGCAGAAAGTATTGAACTGATTCTATAAGTGAAGCCAGTTTTACTTTCTCTTTTCTTCATGAGGACAAAGTGGTGAACAAGTTCACATTTTTACGGCTTTGAGAGCGAAACAGCTGCACTGGAGTGACTCGACTGATAGAGGGAAGTTCATAGACTTATCAGAGTCTCACAGGACGCCTGTGATCCATTTTGGCAGCTGCGGTCGTAACAGCTGCAGCGTACAGTCGACACGGATCCAACTGGCTAATGTGAAAATTGACAAACAAGATGAAAAGAGGGAAGAAGTGTGTGCCGCTTACATTTCTCTACATGGCGTTTGTGATGATGGTTGTTTTTATAAAAAAAAATGGAGGACATAAGAAGTTTAATATTGGAAACTGCTCCAAAAATCTGAAGATAAACTGAGAGGAAAACATCTGGTTTGAGTGGGGGGGCTGTACTACTGTGCATGCACAACCACAACTACATTCCTGATGTTATGTAACACTGTTTCTGGAGGGACACAGCAGACTGCTCGCCCCTTTAAGACGGACTCAAGAGCCGTTACAGAACCAGCAGACGTGGCTGCGTTGGAGGAAGAGCTTGTGAACTGAGCTGCCCTTTGGTTAGTCATTGTGAGGGTCATGAAATATGTACAGTCACACACCATGAGAGACGAAACTGAGCTTTATGTGAACTCAGCAAATCTGGTTAACTGGTCCCCACAAGAAGTGTACTCACAGTGTACAGGCAAAATCCACATCTAACACCTGGACCAATAGTTGAACATTTACCATTAAACAGAGGATCCCTAAAGCCAAATATCTATTTAAGCCCATTTTTGATGGTAGCAGTTACATTATTAGCTTTAATAATGAGCTGACTGACTAAAAAAATAAATTGCACAATTCTAATGATCAAAACAATGATCATTTCCTCATTACAGCTCACAGCTTCTCACAGCAAATACGTGTTTTCTGTACATGTAAAATCTGAAATTCAGACTTTAATATGAAGCTATTAGGCCATTTCAGGCATTAAATTACATTTTGTTTCGTGTAAATCTCTAACAATCCAAGGTGTGTGATAAAAAGGTGTTGAACCAGAACCAGAGTTGTGTTCAAATTTGGAAAAGGGCACTGTTCATCTTATTGTCCATCTAACATGTACATCCCACCCACTAACTGACATTTTGGTGACAATTAAACAACTCAAGTTTCCAGTAGCTGATAGATTCAACACACCAGTGTGTTCACAGTTACCTGTTTGCCACCAGGTGTCCACCACAGGACAGCGTCCGTCCCCAACCACACTGTGGTACCACTCCCAGGCTTCAGTGTTGATGGGCTCACCCACTGTACAAAGACAAATACAAATTAAATCTTACAGTGTGGTTATTTTTTGTTGGGGTCAAATGTCATTCTTCGTGTTAAGCTTTGTGTTGTTTCACTGGAACAGGTGTAGGACGTGCGCATACTGTGTGTGTGTGTGTGTTGAACTTTGCTATGGACACTGAGGATTACTGAGGCATGTTGACGTACCACCATGGCTTAACTTTCAGTTTACTGCAAGTGTGTAACACATGTGTGTGTTCCCAGAGGAGACAAATTCCTCTGTTAACACACCAGTACATGAGTGTGCATGTGGCGTAACACACTTTGTGTATATTATACACTGTGTGATGTGCTGTGACTGTAGTTTGTGAGGTAAGCGGGAGATTACTTCTTTATGTTTTTGTATTTTAGGGTGAAAATAATTCAAACGATGGTTCTCGAGCGGAGTATAATGTTACAAACGGGTAATAAAGATATGATTTCCCTATAATGGAGGATCATTGTGCACATACCAGAGCCCAGAGTTTTGAGGGTGGAGCGGTCGTACTTGTGCACCCACTGATCTCCGTATTTGAGCAGCAGGCGGATCGCTGTGGGAGCTCCGTAGAACTGATTGATCTTCAGTCTCTGAACCATCTCCCAGTACCGGCCTGTGGAAAAACAAGGCACACCTTAGTAAGCATGGTCGAAAGGGACAGACTACCATGTACTGATAAGATACTAATCAGGGTCAGTTTCACCTTGACAGCAGCCAGGTGTTTGCTCTGACACATAATGACGGCCGAGGCCCCGATTCCTGTTAATACTGAAGCAGCTAATTTTAGTTTAGCAGCTACAGCCAGGTTCAACTGTGAACAGTTATTTATAGACAGACACAAGCAAGCAGAGCCGCTGGCAGAGGACAGGAATACTCTGAATACTTCAACACACGTTGTGTAATACAATTTTACATGAACACAATCAGGGAATTGATAATAACATGATAAAATTACATTTATTAATAACATCCTGAGAATGTTTCGCAGCTTTAGGTGTGGAGGCAAAAAACTTTGCCCTCTGGTGAGGAATAAGAAACAACAGAGGCCTACCAAGGTTTTGAGAATTTATTACAGCCCTCTGTCTAACTAAAGGGAACGACGAGTAACTAATAAACAATGATCATCCAAATAAAGAGTCTTTCTACTCGGCCGAATAGAAGAGTTGAGTTTACAGGTCGCCTGAAGCTCCCGTTTGTTTTATCAACAAAGGAATATTGGCACAAAAGCATGACATTTTCGCCGCAGTAAGAATACATTTGGCTGTTGTTCATTCTGCCTGTAAACATACTGAGAGCATCAACTTGACTCTTGCGCAAAACTTTGTATTACAGCTACATTTACAAATAAGTCTGCTTTCTTGAAGTAAGCAAACCCCTTGGTGTATGTTTGAATAGCTATCTGACGTTGTGTTTGGAAAAAAAAATTGGTTTTGTGGGATGTAAACAGCGATCTGTCTGCTCCCATTAATCAATTAAATAGAAAATCTTCAGGTTCGTTCTTTTAGACCTAAAATATTAGGAAACAATTGCCTGGAATTGTCCTTTAAATACAATGATAGTAACAAACAGTTCAAAGTGCATAAATACTATTGTCTAGAAAGACAGTCCAAAGTGGCTGACGACATCAGCTACAGCTCAGAGTAGCAGCTGACCCTTATTGATAAACCAATCATTCCTTTGTTTCTGAGGTGATTAAACAGATTAAAACCAAAATGTTCCTTTACAATAAGTATTTAGAGTATATTTGTTTCATTCACTATGAAAGAGCCAAACAGTCGGAGAGATTGATAGGTTTCTCGGCCTTCGTACCTGGGTCAGGGTAAATGGGAGTGCTCTCAAACAGGAGAGTGGTTCCCCCGTTGGCCAGGGGCCCGTAGACAGAGTAACTGTGACCTGTTATCCAGCCAATGTCGGCCACGCAGCCAAACACGTCTCCGTCATGGTAGCTGAAGACGTACTGAGGACGAGAGGAGAGAGCAATGAAATGATTGGATTAAAAAAGAAGTTCAAAATATGTTCAAAATCGTAGTTTAAAGATGGAAATAGGCTAAAGCATTTAGTAAAGAGATATAAACACATCCTGAACTCACTATTTTATGTAAATACATTGTGTAATCTGTTATCTGCTGTCACCAGGCTGCTGTTTCCTGGACAACCGGTCGGACGCTACAGATCACATTTTGGCCTTTGACACACAAAACCAAAAAACTACACACACTGCACCCACAGATAATAAAATCAGCAACACTGCACATGGTGCGTGGCGTTACCCTGTGGGTGAGAGCGGCGTACAGCAGGTATCCAGCCTGCGTGTGGACGAGGCCTTTGGGCTTCCCCGTGCTGCCCGACGTGTAGAGCAGGAACAAGACGTCCTCGCTGTCCATGGCTGCCGGCTCACACACCACGTCCTCCTTCAGCATTTCCTGCATGAAACAGTAAAAATGTGTTGTTGTTTCAAGATAATTTTAAGACAAAGCAACATTTTTAAAAGTAGAGTCCATTCAGCAGCAGCTCTGAAGCTTTTTCATGAGATCACAGTGTTCACAATTAACCAACAACAGATTAATTTTCAAAGTGATGCATCAAACAAAAACATTTTAAAATCTTTGTCTCGTTCTGATTGGCCGTCTGCTCTCTCACCTCCTCCATGGGAACGTCCCTGGCTGTCATGACAACCGGATTCTCTGTTCTCATAGCAACGAGGACCTGCTGCACCGTCGGACAGGTCTGGACCGCTGCGTCCACCGTCTTCTTCAGCTCTGTGACTTTTCCCCCTCGGACGCCCTGGTTCACCGTGATGACGGTGCTGGACCGAGCTGAAAATGTGACGCATACGAAAATCAGACCATTGATACAAAAGTCTCTATTAAACGTTTTTAGTTTACTGCACTGCACTTAACTAGAAGTGCAACGGTTTTCTTTAAATCCGACATTCAAAACTTGAATTCTACATTAAAAACTGAATATGTGTGCAGCACATGGGATATTACTACAGGTAAAAACCTGATCTGATTTAGAAAACATCACCTTGACTTCATTATGTGAAATATTTCACAAACCAAACAGTACAACATGTTTTTGCCCTGCAAGCAATAACAAAAGAATGATTTCTGTGCCAAACATGTGACTATACACAGCCAATCATCATCTTTTAGAATTAGAATTTAGGGAAGACAACCCAGTTGCAGTGGAACAGTTCAAAACTGAAGAGTAGCCTACATCAAGATGTTTTATTTAATTTTAGAAGTTAGAATCTGCCTCAAACAGATCACAGAGGCACAAATACATTTTTCTTTTTACTCTATTACTGACCTGGCCCCTCATACTTGTCACTTTTCACTTGTTATCAGTCAAGTTTATTCTAATAAATACTATATAATCTATTGTTACTGTTGATATTTGGAGAAGGGCTGACTCGTCCTCTGCAGTTTAACGTCGACCCTGTAAACTAAGTATCAGCAGGTCAGTGAACGTCTCACCGTCTCTGATCCTCTCTGCCAGGGCCTCGGCACTGAACCCTGCAAACACCACATTGTGGGCCGCACCGATACGAGCACAGGCCAACATGGACGCCACGGCCAGAGGGCAGGGAGGCATGTAGATGGTGACACAGTCGCCCCTCTTTACGCCACGCCGCCTCAACAGGTTTCCCAGGCGACACGTCATCTCCAGCAACTCCCTACAGATGGAAATATCAGTGAACTATGGTACATAGGGTACATGAGGTAGGAAAACACACAACAACACACACCCTAAATCCACCTTGCTCACCTGTAGGTGACCTTGACCTCTGTCCCAGGCTCATCTCTCTCCCAGATCAGAGCCACCCTCTCTGGACAGGTGTGCACGTGTCGGTCCAGGCAGTTCACTGCAATAAAACACACACAGAAACTCACTTTAGTTGCTCATTCATCATGATACTAGCATGCAAGCTCAGATAAATGTGCTGATAGAGACTTGTTCTGCCTGGTGATGCCTTCAATGTCTCATTTTATCATGGAAATTCGAGTCTGTCTAGGGAAAAAATTAAATTCCACTTCATTGCCTCTGATTGTGGCTTCACTCACTGAATCAGTTTTAATCTCTTGATGACATTTATCTCCAAAAGAAAATATAATAATATAATGTCCTAATGAAAATGTGAAGTGAAGCTTACCGGACACGTTCAGCTTTCCCCCCTCAAACCACTTGATCTTGCCTCGGCTCAGGTCGCAGTCCTGCACCGTGTGGAAAGGATCGATCCAGCTCAGTCTCTGTCGCGCCACCGCGGCCCAGAAGCTCTGGCTGTCGGAGACGGAGAACTGGTGCAGGGCTGCCCGGTCCGAGACCCCCGCGAAGCCCGCAGCCTCCGGCATGAACGCCGCGGTGTTGCTGCACCTCCTGCGACCCACACCGTGTAAACAAGACCTGAGGATCCGACGGCTGAAGGAGGTCATGACGGACTTTGAAGCGCATCCACCACAGGGCAGCCACATTATTATTATTCCTGCGTGAAGACTTCTCAGTGCGATGTGTAAAGTCTTCACAGCAGTTTCGCAACGGATAAAAGACGAGGTGAAGCAATTTCAGAAGTTACTGCGCTCAACTTCACCGAAGTGGGAAAACTTGGAAACTCCGGATAGGAAGGGCCAGGCGGAGGAGTGATGCGTTAAAGGGCGGTACAAACCCTTTGTGCCGACACTTTAGTTTCCAGGAAAGTAGTTACAAGAAGGCTGCAGCTGGATTTTAACATCTTTTGCAAAAAGGAAAGAGAAAGTGACTGTCAGGGTCAGATCCTGGAAAAACAACCCGTGACCGACAGTTCAGAGGACGGGCGTTGTCTAAGTAAAAGTCTGTGGGTAATGATAGTGAATCACTGAGTAATAAATCCATAGTAGGTACTGGTCTATATTAAAAGCGAAACTACTCTATTGTTGCAATGTGACGGTTCACTTCCGCTGGGAATAAACAACAACTCCTGCAGCGCCCCCCAGGCATCTTGCACCCTCGGAGACAGTCGGTGCTCATCTCCAGACATGACTGAACATTATATAATCTAATGCTTTTAATAGTAACGTGCATCTGATTTGATCTCAGGTTCAACAAGAGAGATTATTCACATTTAGCCTATTCCTTCTTTGTTAAAAACAATGTGTAAACAGCCTATGCCTTTTAAAAATTTAAAGGTCCCATTCAGCCCAACTCTTTTCCATTATTAAATTTGAGGCTTTGATATCCATTCATGGTTTTAAGTAGGTAAAAACAAATTTGGTTTTAAATAGTTTTCTGAGTTACTGATTACAAACATCACGTTTTAGGTGGAAACTTGAGGAAACCAAGTCCTGGCGGCCACTTCTGGTGGATTGTAAATGCTTTTTCGTGAATCCAAGTGGCTCAGTTTCTCAGTTTCTGTAACAGGCTGTCGGTACTTGGCTGTGTTGAGCACTGTGATAGGCTACTTTCACAGTTTTAATATTGAGCATAGACCTACTTTATGAACAACAACAACAAAAAGACATAAGTCTCTCTTTGTAAAATAAAGGACCTTTAACTACTGGACACTGGACGTCCATTCTCAGTCCAAAAAACTGGAGGCTTCAAGTTTCCAAATCACAATAAGCGTATTAGTTAAGTTAGTTTTAAACGTCACAACTTCAACCTGCACATACATGTTTTAAAGGTTAATTAAGGTGATACAAAAACAAACTAGTTGAACAAGCAAAACACATATCTGAGTGGAGGTGCACTTTAAATAGTAACTTTTAATAGAGCTACAGTTACATTTATACAAAGACAAACAGATAGTTAATGTGAACTTTACATAATTGTACAGTATTAACTATTGGACAATATTTTTTTGTATTTACATCACAATTATTGAAATAGTTGAAATAAAATGAAGACTGTCAGGTTTAACCGTGTTTTTTCATTTTCCCCGGCTGAAATTGGTCATCACAGGAGGTCAGAGGTCACAGTCAGCTCCCAGTGAAGCCCTCAAACATGTTCACTGATAAAAGATCTTCAACCAAAGTTAAATACAAGCTGCCATGTCACAGAACTGTGAGGTTAAAGATATGTTATAAAGAAAATAAATATATGTATATGTAAATCCAGCTCTGTGTGAGAACATTTTCCTAAAACGTCAGAGTGTTTAAGCTCCTTCTGTCTTTTACAGCGTCACTGAAACTGTGATGTGCAGTTTTTGTGACCTGTACAAACATTTGTATGAGTTAAATGGAGCCAAATAAGCCTTTTTCTCCCAAACCACAGGGAAACCTGAGCAGAGAAAAGTCTTTTCCTCCCATTTAAACATTTGAGCTGCAGGTTTGATCAACAGTATAAGTGCAGTGGCTTATTTAATAAGTTTATAGCTGGCTCCATGTTGCTTCCCCCCTCAGCTCAGCCAGTTAAAGAAGTCCTCTGCCTTTAAGAAGCTGTGTTTGCAAACTCTTTGCAGGTATTTCACCATCAGGCTGAACCTGGCAGCCTTTTTCAGTTTCTCTTCTCCTCCTCCACTGTTTCCTGCTCATCCTCAGCTTCCTCTTTGTGCGTCAAGCGGCCGTTTGTGCCGTTTGAAACTGTCCCGAGCATCTTGGCGCTGTGCTCCTGCGCCTTCGCCCGCAGCGCAGCGATACTGTTCTCTCTCAGCTCCTCTTTAGAAATCGGGGAGTTTGTGTCCTTCCTCTCTGTCTCCTTCTCTTTCTCTTCCTCCATCTCTCTGTCGATTGGTTTCTCCTGTACCGGTGATGGGGGTGTGCAGCTGGTTTTGCCTGGATAGGTGTGTGTGGTTTCCACCGACTTCTTGTGCATACCTGTGAGGAAGAGACAGGATGAGATGTCGTTCAGAATAAGATTTAAGTGTTTTAATGGCTAAAATGAAAAAAAAAAAACATTAAAAAGGAATGTAACTATTGCTAGTATGAAATCTTGTCTATTAATGAGGTATTTGACACTAAAAAGAGAGAATAACTATAGGCAGAGGAAGGATGGGTGGAAGACACATCTTATTCAATTAGAGTCATCTCATTGATCTGAACTAATCAATTGACATGAGGTGAGAGAGGAGATTTGGTCTAATCTGACCTGATGGAGTAGGATTATCACTGTATCGACCGCTGCCTCTTATTGACACGCCGACACTTTTATTGGCTCCTAACCTGAGCAGGGCTAAGCTCCCACTTCCTGTTGTCAGGATTCATCTGTTCCCTGAAGTTCGATTTTTACTGGTTTCAGTCAGAAGTCACAGGGGAATTCATTTTGAGTTAACTTTTTTATTCATTTTAAGATTTTTCTGCTCCTTTAAAAAACATCCAACATGTTGGACTTTCAGGATGATTCTCATGAATATCATTATCTCAGCAGAGTGGTCACAGTGGGAAAACGGCTCTGTTTTATTCACATGTCCCACTCAGTCATGGTAATCTGTTTACTACAACAGAACCAGGACAAACTGAAATAACCACTCAATTCCTCATTTATATTTTTATATTTGCACATGTACAAGAAACTTGGATTATATTTGTAGGCCTATATGTACATATATGTACTTTCAATTTGTGTGATTATCATTACATTTAACCTTGTGCTGTGCTACTCCATCAATCAATAAAAGTACATCTTATCTTATCTTATCTATTTTTTTCTTATCTTATCTTATCTCACTGTGACACATAACACAACAGGATGATTCTGCAGCGACTCACCCAGTAACCACGGAGCGTACGATTCTGTGACTCCGTCCTTGGCCGACTTGAGGATGGACTCGGGCAGGGGGATGGAGTGACGGACCATGGCGCCGTACAGGCCGTACTCTGCCATCACACTGCTGCGACCCCAGCACTTCTCCCTCTTCCTCCACTTGGCTCTGCGGTTCTGAAACCACACCTGCACAAACAACCGGCACAGCACGTAAGATAAGGTCAAATTAGATAAAACAAGATTTTATGAATGATGTAATTTCCCTGTATTAGATTAAATCTGTGCAAATAATGTGTCAACCAAAACATTCATGATCTGTCTTCTGTCACACTGATGGTCACATTTAAATGTGTTTTGCTCATTGTTATTTATATCCTTACAGTATTTGCCATAAAATATGGAGGGGACCTTTGATATCTGCCTTCTCAAACCATTGGTTATAACTCTATCTTTTACAAAATCTTGGCATCAACCTGTCATCACTGCTTCTCTGTATAAATGCAGGACCAGTAAAACAATGACATCTGCTGGAGATTTAAAACAACAAAAGCTCTTGTTTTAGGCACTGGTTGTGAAAATAATCTTGCTCTTGAATGTTTTTGCCTCCATCCCTTAATACAGATGCATTATGGAGCCCCAGATGTAAAAACTGTGTGATGACGACCACAGGTCTACAACACTGGCCTCCAAATTCAGTGTGTGATATTGCTATTTTACTCCCATTGTTCACTTCATCAGTAGAATGTCGCCTTTTGTCACTTGTGTGAGTGTGTGTGTGTGTGTGTGTGTGTGTGTGTGTGTGTGTGTGTGTGTGTGTGTGTGTGTGTGTGTGTGTGTGTGTGTGTGTGTGTGTGTGTGTGTGTGCGCTCGTGCATTATCCTCCCTCTGCCTAAATTGATTTCCACCATCCAGACTTTGTAATAGCCTCAGCAAGCTTGTGAATATGGATGAGGAAAACAGGGGGAGAAAAACAGCATCCTAAAATGGCCGGATGAGATTGTAGGGATGATGTGTGTGTGTGTGTGTCTGTGTGAATCTGTGTGTGTCTGTGTGTGCGTCTTTTTCAGACCTGGAATTAAAAACGATCAAAGCCGAGCCGGGAAAGCTATTCAGGTAGATCTGATGATAACCTCCATCTCATAAAAAGATGGGCCTCAGATGAGCAATCATGCTTTTTGACAGCGACGGTGTGAGTGTGTATGTGTGTGCGTGCATGCGTGTGTGTGTGTGTGTGTGTGTGTGTGTGTGAAGTGCTTCCTGCAAGAGGTGACCCCGGGGGCAAAGAGGCTGATTGAAAAATAAGTTAATTTCCAGGGCCAATCGATGGGGGACAGGAGCTCAAATATCACGGGAAATTAAAATGCTCATAACAGCCAGGCAGAGCCTCCGCTCAGCCGCTGACCTCTGCTAATTAATTTCCGTGTAGTTATCATTTCATTTTCAGCGCTGTGGCCCGCCGCTCGCAGGGAGAGAGGTGATAAGTTCTCCTCAATTAACTAATTACACTGAGAGGTTGAATTGGCTGCTAATGTGGGAGCTGGGGAGAGTTTGTGAGGATGATGATGGAGCAGATGACCCCACTCTGTTTGCCTGAATACTATCTATCTATCTATCTATCTATCTATCTATCTATCTATCTATCTATCTATCTATCTATCTATCTATCTATCTATGCAGAACATACCTAGATTATTTGGCTAAGCCTATATAAGTCTTAAAACAAGACAATTACAGCATCTTCAGAATGTGAAATATTAGAAAAACTAGGTAAATTTAACACTCTGCTCTGACTGGACACATCTGCACAGACATGGACACACACCTGGATTCTGTCCTCAGGTAGCTCGGTCTTCATTGAGAGCATTTCTCGGGCGTACACATCAGGGTAGTGAGCGTCATTAAATGCTTTCTCCAGCTCCTCCAGCTGATAGGAAGTGAAGATGGTTCTGCACACCAAGGAAAATGGAGCACATGAGAATAAATGTTATGAACCTATACATTTTATTTTCTTCCATGTTTGTCTATTATTTGTCAAATAAATGAGGCTAAATCTGAAAATCTTATGAAACAATGAAATAGAATAATCACTAGATTATCCAAATCAAGATCAGGTAAAATAAGAAAAAAAATGTTCTTCTTCTTTTTTTTTTTTTTTACCTCATGAAACAATAAAAAAAAAATTAAAATAAGAAAAATCAATGTCTATTTTTCCATTTCTATACCAAAGTGTACAAAACATTAACAGGTGATTTGATTTTTATTTCTAACAAAAAATGTGTTTATTTTTAAACCACAGCTGATCATGGTTATTTTAGAGGGAAAGAGGAATTTTGCTCTGCTTTCATATTAAATACAAACACCATATTAACCCCTAACACACATTACACACACAGAGGTGAAATTATGGTGTTTTTTTCGTTGGGATTTCATCACTGACACCAAACGAAAGCGGCCTGCTTTGAAACACGGCCTAGTAGCTACAGCAGATCCCATCATCGATGTAAAAAATAAAATTCAGACATATTTCTGAATGTCTCTCTCTTGTCTTTACCGGGTTTAATGCTGTATGTCTGTTGTCTTTACCTGTGTCGTCGTTTCTTTCTTTTCTTGCTCTGACTCATGGATGATTTACAGAATTTCTGGTCCCCGGAGGAGAAACTCATGTCATCAGAATCTGTGAGGAAACACATCACTCATCAACCTCAAGTAATAATAATTATTATTATTAGGCTATTACTACTACTACTACAAGCATAATAATAACAATATTAATATTATAATAATAATAAATAACAACGATAATAACAAATACATGTCTTTTTTTTTTTTTTTCATTAGGCCTGTCTTTAAAAAAAATAATTCTCCCTGGTGTCAAATAAATTATTTCTTAATTCTGAAGCCTGAAAAGAAAAGAAAAAGAAAGTAGAAAAGAAAAAATGAATAGGAAAAATTGAGTTTAAATTGTCAAATTATTTTAATCCCAACACGCGGTTCCCAGTATTTCCCCCTTTTTGATGCATTGAAAAACAAAACGACAAAGGCCTGTAGATTCCGTGTGTTTTTTTCAAAGTATCAAAGTATTCATTCAAAGAATCTTTCAGTCTATTTTCGTTTTTGTTGCTCAGTCGCAGCGCGCGAAACCTTTGACACTTGTGCTCCTTTTCTCCTTCTGTGGCGCAGGTAATTACTCTCACTATAGCTGGATAAATAAACCAAAAATGTGATCTAAATGAACTTTGATTTTAATTTTCATCAGAAACATTACATTGTGCATGTGTTAACCAGATGTACAGCAGCAGCATCTTGTTTCAGACACTCACCGGAGCTGGCGGAGTGCTGCGCCTCCATCTGCGCCTCCATGTGCGCCGCTCTGTGCAGCGGCTGCAGGTGCGCCGCGTTTTGCGCCTCTGACAGCACCTCCAGAAAAGCAGGCTGACTGTAAAACGAGTGTATTCCCTCCGGTCCCAGCAGACCCATGCCGACCCCGACCCCGACTCCTAGCCCGCCGTGACCGAGCGCCGACCTGGCAGCCAGGACGTGCGCCCTGTGCGGCAGAGCCTCCAGCGGCCGCCGCGGCGCCGCCGGAGGCTCCTTGTTGAGGCCGAGCAGCTCCTGGATCCCGAAGCCGGTGCGCCGGTGCACCGTGGGGGCCATCTTCCAGACAGGAGGCGGCTGCTGCTGCGGCTGCTGCTGCTGCTGCTGCTGCTGCTGCTGCTGGGATCCCCCGTGGTTCACGCTGGTTTGAGAAGCTGGTTTCTGGTTATTCTCAGTGTCTGAAAGCACAACTCCCTCCTTCCCTGTCATGGTTGTGAAAGTGCACTTTTCTTTTCTTTTTTTGTTTTTCACTCCGGAGTCCCTGGTGCAATGAGCGGAGTGGTGCTGCTCCTCCTCATCACGCTGCCCCTCTCCTCTGCTTTTTATCCAACAGGCAACAGGCGTCAGCCAATCACAGGAGAGGAGACAGCACACTGAAGTTTCCATCAGCCCCAATGAGCTTTATCCAAACACAAAGCAAATATGTGGTAATTACGTGTGACAGAACAGCCTGACTATATTTTAGAAACTGTGAGGCTGTGGATGGAGTCTGTCGAAGTCCCTGACGAATGGGCTAATAAGTGATGTCATCTCTTACAGATGGTGTCAATCACCACGGTCATACTCATTGTTTTTTTTGTTTTACATAAAAAGATAAATTTGATACCATATCGAATCTAGGAAAATAAAGTTTTGACTTGAACTGAGAGTGGAGAAGGCAAAAGTAGTTCTTATTTCTATTTCATTTTATATATTTTTTTAATCATCATAGCTCGTAACCTATATAAGCCAGAAAAGAGGATCAGGGATTTTACTTTCACTAACTCTTCGTGTTCTTGTTGCTGATGATCTAATCCAAACAGACTCGATGAAGCTTCAAGTCGAGGGAAAACCAGCTTGATTTGTCCAAAGTGAGAGGCGTGAGTGTGAAAATAGTAGTAATATAGCTATAGGTCCCAAAAATGGAAGACAAAAATCAGAGGCAAAGAGCAAATAATGCAGCTCAGTCCAGTGCAAAGCTGTTTTTTTAAAGATAAAATAGTGAGTTACCATTAAAATGGGGAGTCACTGCAAAATTATTTTCATTATTCTACTTAATTATTTCCCATTAAATATGCCAATAACACAACACTCATGTCTGCTCACAAGCAAGAGAAAACATAAATATTGGCCTAATAGAAAATTAAATGATTACATTTAAATAAATGCGTATAAACAATTTCTCTGACAGTTAATTGATCAATTCAGCTTGTTATTAGAAAGACAACACACTGATTGATCCGGTAGCTCCATCCCCAACGTCCCATATATAACTCACTCAGTGTGATTTGCATATCCCGGCCTCATGTCTTTGGTTGGTAGCTGTCTGCGCATCTGTTGATAGGTTATTAAGCTTTGTTTATTCTTTGACGGGTCACATGATAAAGAATACAATGTCCCAGTTCGGGGTATTTAGGACACACCAGGGTGGCAATTAAATACCAGACAAAAAAAAAAAAAAAAAAACAGGGAGCAAATGCCAGTGCACAATAGCAGCAGATTTATTTACCTCCTGAGGCTCAGCTGTTTGTTTGTTTTTTTATACTTGAGGTTTGGTATCAGAAAGGGAAAAAAAGAAAAGCTGTGACTAAGACTGAAAGTGTTTCTGTGAAAGTGAGAGCAGAGACTTTTGGATCCGCCGGGGGAAATTACCTGCAGCTTCTCCTCACACTCATTTATCCAGATTCAAACAGCACTGAAATGTGAAATGAAGCGAAAAGATCCTCATCTTCCCGTCCGTCTTCACGACTTTAATCCTCACTAATCAGCCATTATTCAATTATTGCGCACCTTCAATTATCGTTAGCGGATCATTTGCGGCACGCTTTCGGACAGCTGGGTGGATAATTACGGAGAGAGAGGATGAGAGTTTATGGAGATGAGCGGACGCGCACGATGGAAGCGCAGATAGGGTTTTTTTTATTATTATTTTATCAATGGGACATGTGGTGATGAATAAATAAAGGAAGAGGTTTCTCCCCGTGGGACCGTTTGGTGCCCGTGCGTCAGGCTGTCAGTGGCGGTCAAACCCACACCAGATTCACTGCTGCTTTGTAATCTGACCTGGGATCAGGAGATGTGGCAACAGTGGCATCAGTGCTCTGTTGTTCTCGTGCGTCCGCTGAGATATCACGTTTTATTATCATTTTTTAGTCTCCCTAGTCTCTAACGTTTAGTTCGGGATTGGTTTCTGGATAATTTAGTCTTTATTTATTTCACAAGAAGTCAGTGTGAAAATCAAATCTTCAAAGTCAAATGGTCCAGATGTTACAAAGACCTAGAGAGGCTGAAATTACCCTCAGCATCTCATGAGAAGCTATTAGAGACATTTCATTAGAGGTGAATGAAGAGATCAATGCCATACCAATAGCTATGCTAATGAGGTTTCTACAGCACACACACACACACACACACACACACACACACACACACACACACACACACACACACACACACACACACACACACACGTGCCGATTACTTCCACCAATCATATCCTTCATCTTAGATTAGGATGCAGCTGAAACCAATTTCTGCATCATACTGTACATCTCATCTCATCTTAATTCCAGCTCCAGCTCCACAGGTCTGGGATCAGCCACAAGAAGAGAGGAGTAAAACTGAGAGTGAGAATCAGGGAAGACTCTTTGTAAGCGAGTAAAAACTATTTACCATAATTATCCATCAGTCTTTTATTCTTTTTGATTTGGTGAAGTTATAAATAATAATCCTCTGTAAATTGTGATGTGCTTTTATAAAAAAAACCTCTTTCAATCTGGTTGTAATTATTGTAGCCTACCAAAGTAACTTGTAATATAGGTTGAAATAAATGATGCCAGTTTTTTTTTTTTTAAAGAAACAGTGTAATGTCTAAACATGAGAACTGTAGCAGTCTGTAAACTATATTTCCTTTTGCCTTATTCACCAGGTCTATTCTTTTGTCCCACAGTCCTAAAGCCCAGTATCATTTCCATGACTTCTGGGAACATGAACAGTATGGAGGACAGAAACTGACAAAATCAAAATCTAAGAAATAAATGACCTGATAAATACATAAATAAATGTTCCACTGCACCGCCATCACCAATAATAATGTGAAAAATTTAGACATTTACTTATAAAATGTCAAATGTATTGATATAGTATCTGCTTTATTTCCTTATTCATTCACTTTCTAATTACATTTTACGTGTCAGTTATTCAATTGTTTGAATTTATGTTTTTATTTCCATTTGCATTTTCGATCAAAATTACACAGAAATGTTTCCATACTGTAATTGTTGGTTATTTTAGTTTTCACTTCAAATACTGAAGCCATCCGTCACTGTCATTGCCCCTTACAGAAAGAATCAAGCACCGGGGGAAACACACAATGCACAATTCACATTGTATCATCTGCTCCAAAAAGGGGCTTTACCACAAAATACATCTTGCCCCAATGGATGTGATGTTTTCAATAGTCTAAGACATCTTTTCTTTAAAATTATTTAACATAACCAGTAGCAACCATCATGGCTTGAACATCCAGGTGAACACCTACTCCTTCATTATTCCAGTTCATTCAAACTCATTGTGCATGTGAAATTCATCACATCATAACATTATATGAAAGATAATGAAAAAAAAACAACCTTTGTGATATTGCATTTACAACAAAAATAAAATTCCATCACTTTTCCAGAACCTTCAACAATTTTATTGACTGTCTTCCAGGCCTGGAAAATAAGACTTCATGACTTCCTGATCAATTAAGAAAAACAACATCAACTGCACTTGACAAATATTGATTACAGATTACAGAACAACCTGCACCCTTTGACTTAGTGGATATGAGTCTGTTGTATAAAAACATTATTCAACACATCTTTAAATAGCTAAATGATAATTAATAAATTCAGCTTTTCAATGAAAATAAACCTTTAAGGATAGGAGAGTCTGGCTCGGTCATATTCTGGTGGAGTTTGTGAGCCATTGTCAGCTCGTTCTGTCTGATCTATCTCTGTCTTTGTTTGAGGCTCCACAAATGGCTCCTCTAATCTAGCTAATTGCGTTTCCCAGAGCTCGGGGTTTAAGAAGAAGAGCTGGGTCACCATCTAACCGTTGATCAAAACATCCTATTAAGGTGAAGAAACAAAAGGCTCTCACAATCCTAACAATGTGCCACTGGTGATTCAACAGTTTGCTCTGTGGGCACAAAGCATTAATTAGGGCAATAATTTCATGCTATTGCCGTTCTATAGTCTCCATTTCTGTATGAGTGCATCTATTTATGCTCTGAAGTTTGTCGGGGTCTCTGACTTGCCGAGTGTGCCGCATTCCCCTGTTGCATGTGCAGATGTGTTATTGGCATAATGAGGAAAATACTTTGGGAAATGTGGGAGCGGGGGCCCCCTCCTTCCTCTCTTCCTCCCACCAGCACTGAAACTTTCTTGACAAAATAATATTCTTCATCGTGGTTACTTGTAACGAGAATTGACATAATTACTCGGGCCCATTTCTTGTCTAATTAGCACACTTCCACAGTGGATAGGGACTAGCAGTTAGGCAGGAGAAGGGAATCGGACAGGCATGGCAGTAGCAACACAAAAAGGGGGCCCCTGGTTTCAGCGTAATTAGGTGAGACAATGCCCCTGACTGTTTTGAGCCATGGCGGCGGCTCAGAGCTGGGGCCGAGCGGGCGAGCGGACGCCCCGTGAGGTACATCTCCCTGAGACCCTAATAAGCCCCTAATTGTCTTTCTTTCTTTTTTTTTTTAATTCACATGGGCTGCAGCAGCAGACATGAAACCAGCCTATTCCTGGTCTCCTGCAGAGATCATGGCCGTCGTCCTGCAGGAAAGGAGATTTGATTTGAGTTGACTCACCCAGGATCTTTACTGTTTGGCCCCAAAAACTCCAGACAGCTTGTAGACCCACTAACATCCTGTGACAGCGTCCCAAAACCTGGAGAGCTGCCAACATGTTGGAAACGAAGGATAGACACCCACTGTTATCAGTGCATCATTATTTTTTTTCAGTTTTCCCAGTAGTAGTATATAAAAAAAAACAGCCATAAAAGCCAACTCATTCATGATATCTGCAACAATGCAAAACAGTCTGCTGAGTATCGCTAAAAGAAAACACATCTGTACAGTAGTAAATTCATCAGTTTTAAAAAAAAATGACAAATTTATTTCAAGCAGTGTTAATTGGTTCATGAACACGCCTTATAAAGTTGAATGGTGATGCCGAGCCAAAGACGTAAAACCAAAACAATCAGCTGAAAGATGCTAAAAGGGAAACTGCAGGACTGAACTTATTTATATTATCAGATTCACTTTCTTTTTTTCTCACAGCTAAAGTAATCCCTGAACCACAAGCAACAGGTTGGGCTGTTTAAGGACACACGCACACACACACAAACACACACACACATAGAAAAAGGGTCCATATGTTTGAGGCCACTTCTAATGGCAGGTGGTGCTCATTTCATAAGTCGCTCTCTCTAACATCCCCTGCAGTCAAGGCCTCGCAGCTCAGAGGAACGTCAATTCGATGTGCCCTCACTCCTTTAATTAGCTGTCAATTAGCGCAAATGAATCAACTCTTCGCCTAATTAAGCAATGCCACCAGGCAGCTCCCATATACAGGCCATTGTGTAAGCAGCATGAGAAAACTACTAGCTAGCAAACTCGTTTTGGATCACAAGTGCAACCTAACGATCACATTGACACACACTGTTCAGGGTCCTGTGTATGCATGTGTGTGTGTGTCTTTGTGGGGTGTAAGGGAGGGTGAACTCACACACTTTGTCACAAAACAAAAAATTACTTTCCTGACTCATATGTTGATATTTCCTGCACAGGGACTGTTTTTATGTGCAAAACAAGTAGCCTACATACAGTGCAGGACATTACCCCACTTACCCCATTTCCTACTTTCAGCAAACTGTCACCGCTCCAAAACACACAAACACTGAGCAAACACACTGTGACATGAGCTCTTAGCCATCCATTTAGGCCTTTAAATGTTTCTAATCCCCTAATCCCCCAAATATGTCTTATAGTTTTATGTTTGATTCAGATCAGGGGATTTACTGCACAGCAATTTAATGGAAACACTTATTTTCGTCAAGTAAACAAAACATGTGCCATTCAAGGCCGCTCCTGGATGATTTAAAAATATTTTGGCTGTTCTGACATGCAGCATAGCAGCCAGGAACCACTTTTTTCAAAAATATTATTTTGTGGTGTCAGAAATTGTGTGGACATGTTATGACAATGAGAAGATAATGCATTAAAATATAATAATTCAACATACTCTTTATCATTTTAGAAAACGATTATCTTCACTAAAATATTCTTTCACATTGCTAAATTATATTTTTATGCTCAAAATTGAACATTTAAGGTTTCATAGCTTCTCTTTCTGTCTTTCCATCTTGTGTTTAGTTATTCCTCTGCCTCCTTCAGTGATAATGGTACATGTAATAAATGCAGTCCACTTGCCATAATGGAGCTGAGGCTCAGTAAATTGGAAGTGCATCTCAGCCTCCCAGGAGCCTCCAAAGCAGCCAGGAAGCCATGGACAGCTGGGCGACTGCCCGTAACACAGGAGACCAAACCATGAGATCACAGTTTAAACAAAGTGTTAAATCACATGACATTATAATATCATTGAATTTACTGAATTTAGGAAGCAGAAATGTGCATTATATTAACAGACACATGATATATCAGGCACCAGGACCCTATCTCGTCTTCATATCCCTGCCTCTCCTGAATTATTATTATCTCTGGTGGGGACTGAATTCACCCCACCCTCCCAAAGCGATCATGGTGGCGGTGGCTCAGGTGGAGTCAGTGAGCGGTGATTACAACCGCACATGGTCCAACCATATAGTAGAGTTATACCTAGTGCTGTACTTTCAAATCGTGGGATTGATACCCGGCCTCCAATTGCAGAGGATGATTTTTACCATGCAGACCACATACTTCATTTACAGTTGGAGCGGAAATGTAATCTCTTCAAACATCTGGTCGCGTCCGACTCTCAAGACGAGAGCCAACACCTTTTATTAAAGTCAAGCTGCCTTTAGCACATTGTTAACAAATGAGTTCAGATGTCTTTTAATTTAGTTTCTATGTTTTTATTTCACACACTATGTGTAATTTTCACTCCAAACAAGTGGCCCTCATTTGAATATTGTTGTACAGAGGTGACAGATGCTGTAAAAGATGCAGGAGAGGGTGTTTTATTTTGGGTTGAGTATTGATGAATAAAGCAAATCTGTGCAGGTGTTACAATAGTTAACTGAGCTGCTCATTAAACACATCTGTACATTAGAGATCCCTTGACACTGGGCGACCTGAACAGTCATACATCATTTAGTTAATAAGTTAATACATGTTCTCTTGGACCGGCTGCAGAGATGTAGCCAGAGGTTTATGACGTCTGAGGTCAGGAGTCAAACTGGACCAAAGGCAGAGAAAAACAAAAGCTCTGTCTCTTATCATATTGACGAGTGCGATCAAATCAAAATAAGTGTTACAGTGATCCAGGCTGCAGCTTGCATCCTGGTCATGAACACAACAACACAAAGAGAGAGTGAGTGTGTCGCCCGTCCTAGCTGAAAAGCTGACACAAGTATTTTATGGCCTCAGTAGTCAGTGTTTATGTATAAACCCTAGAGTTTACAGACTTTCCACGCTGCGGTGTGCGTGGTCAGTCAGAGTCAGAGTTTGAAGTTGATTGGAGGAGCTGTTGAAATATAGATCGGCACCAGTCCCTCCATTTATCGTCTTCATATTTCATTTCCAGAGAATACATTAAATTACAAACCTGTAAACTGTAAATCAGATGATTAAGTGAATTCAATGTCACATCAGGTGAGGTTGTTGTAGTGCTGTCTAAGATTTTGTTCATGTGATCATGATGTAATCAATGGGTCTCAAACAATGCTTGTAAAAATAATAATAATAAATACTCCCATTAAAATCTGATGTTTTTATCTTTTCTTGATATTATTTTATCATTTATCCTTAAAGTAATCTGGGAGTAATCAAGTGTAGCAGTCTGTGATCTGTCCACAGCACAACACCACTGAAGGGCATTATCTGACCTATTATGGAAATATGATCACTCAGTCAGTCAGTAACATTTGCTGTTGTATTTCCAGCCAAAATTTAACATTTTAAAGGGTTAGGGTAAAAAGTAAGTTTGTGTGTTAGAGTTGTTTCGTTGCCTTATCTCCTTTGTACTGCAGCTATGACCGAACCAAACTGTACAAAGACGACAAAACCTGTTGTAAAGCCCTCTCCTCACTGTGAGGGATGAATGATGCTGCTTCATTTTGTCCATATATGTCCTGGTGAACATGTGTGTGAGCGTGTGTGAGGATGATGTGTGTCATGAAGATCCAATCTCATCGGCACGTGAGCAGTTCAGCCATGTTGCCCCCCCCCTCTCCCCTCTCCCCCCTCCCCCCTCCACCAGCCACTCTGCACCATTACAGGCAGTAATTGTTATTTAATGGATTAAACATTCATCCTTCCCGTGCAAACTCCCAGAGGACCCGAGGACAGCATCACCATGTTCATACAGCTAAACATCCCCCAACACACACACACACACACACACACACATAGACGCCAGTGCTCATTTGATGACAGTGTTTGTGCTTAAAATTCAATTACCCACTTATTGATAGCTCTCTGGGGTGCTAAAGAAGTGGACACGGTGCTGCTGGAGGTGTGGATGATTTCCCAGGAGGCCTCAGTCTCCTCTGCACATCTCCAGCTGGATCTATTTCATGGCTTTACTCATCAGCAGCAGACGCAGATGGAGCATAAGCAGCCGTCATACACCTGCACACACCAGCGCATGCAGACACAGGGGGAGTATCACACACACACATCAACACACATCAACACACACAGATACAAACACAGAGATACAAACACAGGTGATTTTGTTATTATTGTATGCAAACAACTATTGGTGAGTTTTATAAAAAAATGTTCTTTGTGCCTCATGAGAAAAGTGACCAAAGATTTCTATGGACAAAAAGCTGCTACACTTTCATTTTTGAATCATCTATGTCACAAAATAGTAAGAGAAGCCAGTTACAATTCCTCATAGCCCATAGATTAAACACAGAGGGAAAACAGCAAATCACATTTAAAGAGGAGCAACCAGCAACTCTTCAAAGTTTTGCTTAATAAAGGAATAAATGCATGTTTGGTGATTGATTTATTGTCAGTTATCTAATTGATTAATCAGCTTCTTTGAGCTTTACTAAATTTTAACAGCCAATAGAATAAACTAAGCCCAGTTTCAAGCTAAAATGTACTCATGTTTACATTAAGAGACATGATCCCCCTTCCACTCTAGAGAGCCAAATATGTTAACAATTAGTGCTACATTTTTTTTTTCTCGTTTTTCTGAATTTACTTTCAGGAACTGTGAAATTACATTACAGGAAAAAACACAATAGTTCAGCTCTGTGGAAATCATGACAGTGTGAAATTGAGTCCTAAACAATAACAGGGCCCTGAAGCTGATGCATTTACTACTATGACATCATAAATGTCCATTAAATAGGCCTACGTTGTTACAGCAATGTTTCCTTATTCTCCACATCTTTCTCCAAACATTTCAAGCTCCAAACAAGCTAGGATGAGATCAGATCAGCAGTCAGAGCCACAGGTAGTGGCCCACAGGTTAGCCACGCGTCTCCATGCCCCCTGAGGCCCCCTGAGGCCCCCCGGGGCCCCGTGGGAACACTTGGCTTGCTGCTGGCCTCGTTTCTCTACTAATTACAGCACTTGTCTCAGCTCTCCCATGAGACGCCACCACACTGATGACAGAACGCCCCGGTCTGGAGCTCTGCATCGCTCTGCAACAGCTGGGGCCGACGGCTGCACGTCAATACCCTGGGGGGGGGGTGTAGGGGTAACGCTGGCGTATGTGTGTGTGTGTGTGTGTGTGTGTGTGTGTGTGTGTGTGTGTGTGTGTGTGTGTGTGTGTGTGTGTGTGTGTGTGTGTGTGTGTGTGTGTGTGTGTGTGTGTGTGTGTGTGTTTGGGGAGGGGGTGGTGTTGCCATTTTGCAGACACCATCCTAACTCTGATCTTTGCTCTGATAACTGCAACACCTGCGTTTCCTTACACTAAGTAAGATTTTTTTAATTTTTTTTTTTTTATAACACAATAAAATGTCCAATTTCATAAACAGGAGCTTTGATTAGAAAAATAAAGATGAATCTTTGTTGTCCTGTGATGTGGCAGGGACAGACCGCAGGTTAACCCGTCCCTTAGGATGACACTGGATCGATGAGCTCTATACATACTGTACTCCTCTCTGTGTGATTGCTGTGGCTGTTCATTAGCAGCTCGCTGGGTTTTTAATGGCCTGCACACTTCTGTTGGCCGTAAATCTCCAGACTCCACCCAGGTTTGCTCCCCTGTCCCATCAAAGACCTGTGAAGAATGAAGTCAGCGTGATGAAAAAGAGAATGAGATTTATCTCCTCCTCCTCCTCCTCCTACTGAGACGAGCTCATGAGCAAAGAGAAATGACAAGTGAGACCTCTGTGAGACCCACCCGTGAATGTGATGGTGCCACTGGATGTGTTTGAGATGCTAATGAACCTGCGGGTCAAAGACAGACACATCAGCCCCCACATCAGCTAATCCAGTCCAACCCAAACGTATTTGTTAAAGTAATTTAAAAGAATCCCAGTGGATCAAATCGCAGTACAGAAGAATGAATGAAGGAGTTTTATTTACCTGAGAGGACAGGGATGAGGAACAGGAAGTCAGGCTGTTCCTATGGTGATCGAGCAGGTGTACATAACGAGGGTCAGGTGTGTTGACAGGTGACTGAGGAGTGATGGAAACTGACCGAAGAACAACAGGGACTGAAATGACAGGATGAGTTGTTATTGAGAGACATGACGATGCTGTCGTTCTGACGGAAAGAAGTTTCTGGCCTTAATAATCAGTGTGACTTCAAGCATCACTTAAATGAATTATGTGGTGTTGTTTTACTTTGTCATGTCAGATAGGATGGTGACTCTAAATTATAATTAGTTGTTAATTCTTCCAAAATCCAAACCGTCGATTTTGCAGCGCTGGGTCATTTAAATATCATTTTGAAGAGCTACGTTAGTCGTCTCACACTGTTGATGCAACTGCAAGAACATGGGAGATGGGAGATTAAAGATTAGATACAGTTTTTATACTCTGTGTTTTTATCTTCAGGGGACTGTGATTCATTAATCTATTTTGAGATATATACCATTTTACATTAATTTTTTTTAATTCTGTAGTTTGTTTTATTTGTCTTTTCAAATGAAAAAAGGTGTATTGAGGGATTTTTTTTTAATGAAAGATATCGTTTTTTCTTTTTTGTTTGGAAGAAATTCAATTGCTGAATCATTGCTCAATACCTGAGTGGGGACTGTGTCTTTAACTAGGAAACTTAACATTGGTTTTTACAACAAAAACAAAAAACCCTTCATAAATAGGAACATCTAATATCTGTGAAAGAGAAGATTATAATAAGACTGATGCTAAAAATCAACTCTCTTTGATGTTTTATTAATAGTCAGACTGAACTGTGTTTCCACAACCTGTTCAACACAAGATGAAGCCAGGAACACAAACATGTTAAACTGCTGATTCCAGGTCTGGGTTTTGGTCTCACCTAATCCACACTTTTATTTTGAGGCAAAGCTAATTGTCATAAAATGTAGTCTGACAGTTGGTCTGACCACTGAGTGTGGGGAGTGAAGACATGTTGTTGCGTCCATTGGCTATGACCTTTTTGTTCCCTTGCAGTTCCAGGTCAAGAAATCTAGGTCACAGAACAATGCACTCTCTCTGCTGGACCGTAGCGGGGTGCCAAACCCTTCACATGGTCCCCTCTGACCCTCATCCCTGCAAGCCTTCACATCCAACCACTCAACACCCTGCTACACTTGGCAGAAGCACCAAAACCCCCAGTGGTATTCAGCTGTGTCACACCTTCAAATAAAGCAGCATGGGGAGTCCCCTAGTGGTTAGATGTTACAACTACACTCTATCTATCTATCTATCTATCTATCTATCTATCTATCTATCTATCTATCTATCTATCTATGGTTCTTTGAAACTAGGCTACTTTAATTCAGAATTTCATATACAGATTTAACATTTACAGAATAGAGTAGGCTACACAGAGTGACTATTAGCCCATCAAGATATGTGCCATGACATAAATCAAATACCATCACATGCACAATAGTCCTTTCAATGTCAAAATTATAGTCAAGAACATAATACTGTAATATGAAATCTTAGAACATTTGATTGATTTGATTTGATTAATTAATTATCTTTCATTTCACTGGAGAAAAACTAGGCTATAATATAGCCTATTTGATTTTGATTTGATTTAGGCCACATATAGCCAATTTTTCCTTGTTTTTTTTATATGTTTATATCCTACAGTATATTATGCTGTATATAGCGTCGACAATACACAGCTTTAATAGATCCTGAGTTTTGTTTGAGTATTGTATTGGCTTGATTTCCATAAGTTTTATGAAGGTTGTACATGCTTTGTTGATCCGGTATTTATTGTTCCTCCATCATGATGGATGATACTTCAAGGTAAGTGAAGTGATCTGTGTTTTCCAAGATCTAGCCTACTCCTTTATTTTTATGTGTTGGTGTATTGATGTTGGTGACTTCTATAGTGTCAATGTATTTGCTGAAAACTTCAACACTAATGTGCTTTCTGCTTCTCAAACCAATGGTTTTCCTTTGAATGTAGCCTATACGAGACCTGTCCAGTTTATTTTCCAACTCGGCCCACTGTTCAAGGGGGTTGAGGTCCAGACTTGAAAGCTGCATCAGCAGTGAATCGTCCAGGTGGAGGCGGTGTGGAGCAGCGGCTTTGTGCAGGTGTTGATGGAGCAGGAGGTTAAAGAATGAGCGGTGAAGCTGCAGTGTTAAGTGAAGTTACAGTGTGTGAGTGTGTGTAGTGACGGTGAGTGTCATAAAAGACTGAGTCCCGCTGTGTTACTCAGGCTGCGCTACAGCGTCTATTCACGGGCGCGATCCCACTACTGAGCGGCACGGGGGCTTTGACCTGCTCCGTTTCCGACCTGGACCGGTGCACCCCTCCTTAGACGACCTGGTGGTCCCGGGCTCCCCCAGGAGCACCATATCGATACCGAACTTAGCGCGGACACCCGATCGGCATAGTCCGCTGCAGCTCAGAGCTCCTGAGCTCAAACGATCCTCCAGCCTCAGCCTCCCGGTAGCGGGGATTACAGGCGCGCGCCACCGCACCCGGCGACAAACTCACTCACTCACAGGGGCTTTGAGGCTGACCGCCGTGACGTCATCACCTGGGCAGGTGAGACTCAAAAGCATCCGATGAAGTTACGTCTCATAGGAAGACATGAGTATATTACAGTTTTTCTCCAGTGGTTTGGCTCATTTCTTGAAACAGAAATACATTCTCAAAACTCTAAGATCATTTGTCTGTAACAGTCTTACAGTTCAGCACAACACCATAGCTCACTTGCAAAAGCTCACATCTCTCCTAAAACAGTGTCAAAACTAAATTCCTTTGACAAATAGTCAGTGCCCCCAAAAAGCACCGTCCCTTTGCCATATAGTGATAAAACATCTAAACATTTTGACATTTGCCTGCCCTACACAATGCCAGAGGACCATTGGAATATCCCTCATGTCCACCTCTCAGTCTTTGCCCAGTGCTTCATTGACAGTGGTTACTGTAGGCCTATTTTTTTTTTTTTTTGTCTAGCTAACAAAATACAAACACGATAAGAGTAACATCCAAGGTTTGACGTCACACATTGCGCTCACATTGCCAAGGGCCACTGTTATCCACACACATAAAGTAACTTCCATCAGAGTAAAAAGAAAATGTACTGTAATTTGAACATATCAACAAAAAACAAGGGAAATTATAGCCTATGTGGCCTAAATCAAAGTCAAGCAAATATTCTAAGAGATTCATATATTCATGATGTTCTTGACTATAATTTGGACATTGAAAAGACTATTGTAGCCTACATGTGATGGTATATATAGTATTTGATTTAGTGTATTTCATATCTTAATGGGCTAATAGTCACTCTGGGTATTGTCTACATATTCTGTACTCTCTATCCATCTCTAACGATAGATAGATAGATAGATAGATAGATAGATAGATAGATAGATAGATAGATAGATAGATAGATAGATAGATAGATAGATAGATAGATAGATAGATAGATTGATTGATTTACAACAGAAACCTCTTCAATATGCAAAGTGTCCTAATACATTTGGTGACCACTATGTGTAAACTCAGAAACTAGAACTGACTCATGTGCTGCCAACATCCATCAGGCTTACTTTCATGCTCTTTGGCAAAGTTTGATCTTCCAGTTTTTGAAGCACGGAAACACCACTTTCCATGTAGGCTATAGGAAGAGTAGCCCATCTATGGAGGGGTATGTATCATACTCCTCAATACTCCTCCTATGTCAGATACACTAATACCGACTGGTTCTTAAAGGGATAGTAGCATTTTTTTTAAAGTGGGGTTGTATGATCTACAAATAGCCCCTAAGTACTTTAATTGCAGTAGAAGACTCTCTGCACTCCTCCCGTTAGCAACGCCAGCCCATAGCCCTGCCCAGAGATTTACAACTTACAGTGTTGTGAATGGACCCAAAGAAACCGCCTATTTTCGCAGCCTAAAAGAGGTTTTACGTGGAAAAAAAAATACACAGTTCCATTGTTCGCTATAATCTTTTCCAGCCCCTCGCCTCGAAGTGCAGGAAAAACGCAGTTTTTATTTGGACCTAACCAACTCACGTATCCCTAACCCCATTGTTAGCACCCGCCGATCAGCAGTTGGTTAGGTCCAAATAAAAACTGTGTTTTTCCTGCACTTTGAGGGGCTGGAAAAAATTATATTATAGCGAACAATGGAACTGTGTATTTTTTTTTCAGGTAAAACCTCTTTTAGGCTGCGAAAATAGGCCATTTCTTTGGGTCCATTCACAACAATGTATGTTGTAAATCTCTGGGCAGGGCTATGGGCTGGCGTTGCTAACGGGAGGAGTGCTGCAATTAAAGTACTTAGGGGCTATTTGTAGATCATACAACCCCACTTTTAAAAAAAAAATGCTACTATCCCTTTAAGGCAAAGCTGCATCAACAGTGAATCCTCCAGGTGGAGGCGGTGTGGAGCAGCGGCTTTGTGCAGGTGTTGATGGAGCAGGAGGTTAAAGAATGAGCGGTGAAGCTGCAGTGTTAAGTGAAGTTACAGTGTGTGAGTGTGTGTAGTGACGGTGTAGTGTCGGTGAGTGTAATAAAAGACTGAGTCCCGCTGTGTTACTCAGGCTGCGCTACAGCGTCTATTCACGGGCGCGATCCCACTACTGAGCGGCACGGGGGCTTTGACCTGCTCCGTTTCCGACCTGGACCGGTGCACCCCTCCTTAGACGACCTGGTGGTCCCGGGCTCCCCCAGGAGCACCATATCGATACCGAACTTAGCGCGGACACCCGATCGGCATAGTCCGCTGCAGCTCAGAGCTCCTGAGCTCAAACGATCCTCCAGCCTCAGCCTCCCGGTAGCGGGGATTACAGGCGCGCGTCACCGCACCCGGCGACAAACTCACTCACTCACAGGGGCTTTGAGGCTGACCGCCGTGACGTCATCACCTGGGCAGGTGAGACTCAAAAGCATCCGATGAAGTTACGTCTCATAGGAAGACATGAGTATATTACAGTTTTTCTCCAGTGGTTTGGCTCATTTCTTGAAACAGAAATACATTCTCAAAACTCTAAGATCATTTGTCTGTAACAGTCTTACAGTTCAGCACAACACCATAGCTCACTTGCAAAAGCTCACATCTCTCCTAAAACAGTGTCAAAACTAAATTCCTTTGACAAATAGTCAGTGCCCCCAAAAAGCACCGTCCCTTTGCCATATAGTGATAAAACATCTAAACATTTTGACATTTGCCTGCCCTACACAATGCCAGAGGACCATTGGAATATCCCTCATGTCCACCTCTCAGTCTTTGCCCAGTGCTTCATTGACAGTGGTTACTGTAGGCCTATTTTTTTTTTTTTTTTGTCTAGCTAACAAAATACAAACACGATAAGAGTAACATCCAAGGTTTGACGTCACACATTGCGCTCACATTGCCAAGGGCCACTGTTATCCACACACATAAAGTAACTTCCATCAGAGTAAAAAGAAAATGTACTGTAATTTGAACATATCAACAAAAAACAAGGGAAATTATAGCCTATGTGGCCTAAATCAAAGTCAAGCAAATATTCTAAGAGATTCATATATTCATGATGTTCTTGACTATAATTTGGACATTGAAAAGACTATTGTAGCCTACATGTGATGGTATATATAGTATTTGATTTAGTGTATTTCATATCTTAATGGGCTAATAGTCACTCTGGGTATTGTCTACATATTCTGTACTCTCTATCCATCTCTAACGATAGATAGATAGATAGATAGATAGATAGATAGATAGATAGATAGATAGATAGATAGATAGATAGATAGATAGATAGATAGATAGATAGATAGATAGATAGATAGATAGATAGATAGATAGATTGATTGATTTACAACAGAAACCTCTTCAATATGCAAAGTGTCCTAATACATTTGGTGACCACTATGTGTAAACTCAGAAACTAGAACTGACTCATGTGCTGCCAACATCCATCAGGCTTACTTTCATGCTCTTTGGCAAAGTTTGATCTTCCAGTTTTTGAAGCACGGAAACACCACTTTCCATGTAGGCTATAGGAAGAGTAGCCCATCTATGGAGGGGTATGTATCATACTCCTCAATACTCCTCCTATGTCAGATACACTAATACCGACTGGTTCTTAAAGGGATAGTAGCATTTTTTTAAAGTGGGGTTGTATGATCTACAAATAGCCCCTAAGTACTTTAATTGCAGTAGAAGACTCTCTGCACTCCTCCCGTTAGCAACGCCAGCCCATAGCCCTGCCCAGAGATTTACAACTTACAGTGTTGTGAATGGACCCAAAGAAACCGCCTATTTTCGCAGCCTAAAAGAGGTTTTACGTGGAAAAAAAAATACACAGTTCCATTGTTCGCTATAATCTTTTCCAGCCCCTCGCCTCGAAGTGCAGGAAAAACGCAGTTTTTATTTGGACCTAACCAACTCACGTATCCCTAACCCCATTGTTAGCACCCGCCGATCAGCAGTTGGTTAGGTCCAAATAAAAACTGTGTTTTTCCTGCACTTTGAGGGGCTGGAAAAAATTATATTATAGCGAACAATGGAACTGTGTATTTTTTTTTCAGGTAAAACCTCTTTTAGGCTGCGAAAATAGGCCATTTCTTTGGGTCCATTCACAACAATGTATGTTGTAAATCTCTGGGCAGGGCTATGGGCTGGCGTTGCTAACGGGAGGAGTGCTGCAATTAAAGTACTTAGGGGCTATTTGTAGATCATACAACCCCACTTTTAAAAAAAAAATGCTACTATCCCTTTAAGGCAAAGCTGCATCAACAGTGAATCCTCCAGGTGGAGGCGGTGTGGAGCAGCGGCTTTGTGCAGGTGTTGATGGAGCAGGAGGTTAAAGAACCAGCGGTGAAGCTGCAGTGTTAAGTGAAGTTACAGTGTGTGAGTGTGTGTAGTGACGGTGTAGTGTCGGTGAGTGTAATAAAAGACTGAGTCCCGCTGTGTTACTCAGGCTGCGCTACAGCGTCTATTCACGGGCGCGATCCCACTACTGAGCGGCACGGGGGCTTTGACCTGCTCCGTTTCCGACCTGGACCGGTGCACCCCTCCTTAGACGACCTGGTGGTCCCGGGCTCCCCCAGGAGCACCATATCGATACCGAACTTAGCGCGGACACCCGATCGGCATAGTCCGCTGCAGCTCAGAGCTCCTGAGCTCAAACGATCCTCCAGCCTCAGCCTCCCGGTAGCGGGGATTACAGGCGCGCGCCACCGCACCCGGCGACAAACTCACTCACTCACAGGGGCTTTGAGGCTGACCGCCGTGACGTCATCACCTGGGCAGGTGAGACTCAAAAGCATCCGATGAAGTTACGTCTCATAGGAAGACATGAGTATATTACAGTTTTTCTCCAGTGGTTTGGCTCATTTCTTGAAACAGAAATACATTCTCAAAACTCTAAGATCATTTGTCTGTAACAGTCTTACAGTTCAGCACAACACCATAGCTCACTTGCAAAAGCTCACATCTCTCCTAAAACAGTGTCAAAACTAAATTCCTTTGACAAATAGTCAGTGCCCCCAAAAAGCACCGTCCCTTTGCCATATAGTGATAAAACATCTAAACATTTTGACATTTGCCTACACAATGCCAGAGGACCATTGGAATATCCCTCATGTCCACCTCTCAGTCTTTGCCCAGTGCTTCATTGACAGTGGTTACTGTAGGCCTATTTTTTTTTTTTTTGTCTAGCTAACAAAATACAAACACGATAAGAGTAACATCCAAGGTTTGACGTCACACATTGCGCTCACATTGCCAAGGGCCACTGTTATCCACACACATAAAGTAACTTCCATCAGAGTAAAAAGAAAATGTACTGTAATTTGAACATATCAACAAAAAACAAGGGAAATTATAGCCTATGTGGCCTAAATCAAAGTCAAGCAAATATTCTAAGAGATTCATATATTCATGATGTTCTTGACTATAATTTGGACATTGAAAAGACTATTGTAGCCTACATGTGATGGTATATATAGTATTTGATTTAGTGTATTTCATATCTTAATGGGCTAATAGTCACTCTGGGTATTGTCTACATATTCTGTACTCTCTATCCATCTCTAACGATAGATAGATAGATAGATAGATAGATAGATAGATAGATAGATAGATAGATAGATAGATAGATAGATAGATAGATAGATAGATAGATAGATAGATAGATAGATAGATAGATAGATAGATAGATAGATAGATTGATTGATTGATTGATTGATTTACAACAGAAACCTCTTCAATATGCAAAGTGTCCTAATACATTTGGTGACCACTATGTGTAAACTCAGAAACTAGAACTGACTCATGTGCTGCCAACATCCATCAGGCTTACTTTCATGCTCTTTGGCAAAGTTTGATCTTCCAGTTTTTGAAGCACGGAAACACCACTTTCCATGTAGGCTATAGGAAGAGTAGCCCATCTATGGAGGGGTATGTATCATACTCCTCAATACTCCTCCTATGTCAGATACACTAATACCGACTGGTTCTTAAAGGGATAGTAGCATTTTTTTAAAGTGGGGTTGTATGATCTACAAATAGCCCCTAAGTACTTTAATTGCAGTAGAAGACTCTCTGCACTCCTCCCGTTAGCAACGCCAGCCCATAGCCCTGCCCAGAGATTTACAACTTACAGTGTTGTGAATGGACCCAAAGAAACCGCCTATTTTCGCAGCCTAAAAGAGGTTTTACGTGGAAAAAAAAATACACAGTTCCATTGTTCGCTATAATCTTTTCCAGCCCCTCGCCTCGAAGTGCAGGAAAAACGCAGTTTTTATTTGGACCTAACCAACTCACGTATCCCTAACCCCATTGTTAGCACCCGCCGATCAGCAGTTGGTTAGGTCCAAATAAAAACTGTGTTTTTCCTGCACTTTGAGGGGCTGGAAAAAATTATATTATAGCGAACAATGGAACTGTGTATTTTTTTTTCAGGTAAAACCTCTTTTAGGCTGCGAAAATAGGCCATTTCTTTGGGTCCATTCACAACAATGTATGTTGTAAATCTCTGGGCAGGGCTATGGGCTGGCGTTGCTAACGGGAGGAGTGCTGCAATTAAAGTACTTAGGGGCTATTTGTAGATCATACAACCCCACTTTTAAAAAAAAAATGCTACTATCCCTTTAAGGCAAAGCTGCATCAACAGTGAATCCTCCAGGTGGAGGCGGTGTGGAGCAGCGGCTTTGTGCAGGTGTTGATGGAGCAGGAGGTTAAAGAACCAGCGGTGAAGCTGCAGTGTTAAGTGAAGTTACAGTGTGTGAGTGTGTGTAGTGACGGTGTAGTGTCGGTGAGTGTCATAAAAGACTGAGTCCCGCTGTGTTACTCAGGCTGCGCTACAGCGTCTATTCACGGGCGCGATCCCACTACTGAGCGGCACGGGGGCTTTGACCTGCTCCGTTTCCGACCTGGACCGGTGCACCCCTCCTTAGACGACCTGGTGGTCCCGGGCTCCCCCAGGAGCACCATATCGATACCGAACTTAGCGCGGACACCCGATCGGCATAGTCCGCTGCAGCTCAGAGCTCCTGAGCTCAAACGATCCTCCAGCCTCAGCCTCCCGGTAGCGGGGATTACAGGCGCGCGCCACCGCACCCGGCGACAAACTCACTCACTCACAGGGGCTTTGAGGCTGACCGCCGTGACGTCATCACCTGGGCAGGTGAGACTCAAAAGCATCCGATGAAGTTACGTCTCATAGGAAGACATGAGTATATTACAGTTTTTCTCCAGTGGTTTGGCTCATTTCTTGAAACAGAAATTACATTCTCAAAACTCTCAAATCATTTGACATTTTTTATATGAGAAAGGAATTTAATTTTGACACGTGTCAACTGTTTTGGGAGACACAAGCTTTTGCAAGTGAGCTGGTATAGTGCTTATAGTTTTAAGACTGTTAAAGCCAAATGATTTGAGAGTTTTGAGAATGTAATTTCTGTTTCAAGAAATGAGCCAAACCACTGGAGAAAAACTGTAATATACTCATGTCTTCCTGTGAGACGTAACTTCATCGGATGCTTTTGAGTCTCACCTTGCCCAGGTGATGACGTCACGGCGGTCAGCCTCAAAGCCCCTGTGAGTGAGTGAGTTTGTCGCCGGGTGCGGTGGCGCGCGCCTGTAATCCCCGCTACCGGGAGGCTGAGGCTGGAGGATCGTTTGAGCTCAGGAGCTCTGAGCTGCAGCGGACTATGCCGATCGGGTGTCCGCGCTAAGTTCGGTATCGATATGGTGCTCCTGGGGGAGCCCGGGACCACCAGGTCGTCTAAGGAGGGGTGCACCGGTCCAGGTCGGAAACGGAGCAGGTCAAAGCCCCCGTGCCGCTCAGTAGTGGGATCGCGCCCGTGAATAGACGCTGTAGCGCAGCCTGAGTAACACAGCGGGACTCAGTCTTTTATTACACTACACCGGTCACTACACTCACTCACACACTGTAACTTCACTTCACTGCAGCTTCACCGCTGGTTCTTTAACCTCCTGCTCCATCAACACCTGCACTAAGCCGCTGCTCCACACCGCCTCCACCTGGACGATTCACTGTTGATGCAGCTTTGCCTTGAAGAACCAGTCGGTATTAGTGCATCTGATATTATCTATGGAGGAATCATACCCCTCCATAGATAGGCTACTCTTCCTATAGATACATTAGATATCTATTCAGGAGGAGTAGGCTATCTATGGAAAGTGGTGTTTCCGTGCTTCAAAAACTGGAAGATCAAACTTTGCCAAAGAGCATGAAAGTAAGCATGATGGATGTTGGCAGCACATTAGTCAGTTCTAGTTTCTGAGTTTACACATGGTGACCAAATTTATTAGGACACTTGGCATAATTGAAGAGGTTTTTGTTGTCCTATCTATCTATCTATCTATCTATCTATCTATCTATCTATCTATCTATCTATCTATCTATCTATCTATCTATCTATCTATCTATCTATCTATAGTTAGCTAGATGGATAGAGATTACAGAGTATGTAGACAAGTAATACCCAGAGTGACTAGCCCATTATGATATGAACACACTAAATCAAATACCATCACATGTAGGCTATAGTCTTTTCAATGTCCAAATTATAGTCAAGAACATAATGAATATATTGATCTCTTAGGACATTTGATTAATTTGATTTAGGCCATATAGGCTATAATTTCCCTTGTTTTTTGTTGATATGTTTAAATTACAGTATACTGTATACATTTTCTTTTTACTCTGATGGAAGTTACTTTATGTGTGTGAATAACAGTGGCCCTTGGCAATGTGAGTACAATGTGTGATGTCAAACCTTGGACGTTACTCTTATCGTGTTTGTATTTTGTTAGCTAGACAAAAAAAAACAACTAGTAGGCTACAGTAACAACTGTCAATGAAGCACTGGGCAAAGACTGAGAAGTGGACATGAGGGATATTCCAGTGGTCCTATAGGCAAATGTCAAAATGTTTAGATGTTTTGTCACTATGACAAAGGGACGGTGCTTTTTGGGGGCACTGACTATTTATAGTAGCCTATGTCAAAGGAATTTAGTTTTGACACTGTTTTGGGAGATATATGAGCTTTTATTTTGCAAGTGAGCTATGGTGTTGTGCTGAACTTTAAGACTGTTACAGCCAAATGATCTTAGAGTTTTGAGAATGTAATTTCTGTTTCAGGAAATGAGCCAAACCACTGGAGAAAAACTGTCTTCCTATGAGACGTAACTTCATCGGATGCTTTTGAGTCTCACCTTGCCCAGGTGATGACGTCACGGCGGTCAGCCTCAAAGCCCCTGTGAGTGAGTGAGTTTGTCGCCGGGTGCGGTGGCGCGCGCCTGTAATCCCCGCTACCGGGAGGCTGAGGCTGGAGGATCGTTTGAGCTCAGGAGCTCTGAGCTGCAGCGGACTATGCCGATCGGGTGTCCGCGCTAAGTTCGGTATCGATATGGTGCTCCTGGGGGAGCCCGGGACCACCAGGTCGTCTAAGGAGGGGTGCACCGGTCCAGGTCGGAAACGGAGCAGGTCAAAGCCCCCGTGCCGCTCAGTAGTGGGATCGCGCCCGTGAATAGACGCTGTAGCGCAGCCTGAGTAACACAGCGGGACTCAGTCTTTTATTACACTCACCGACACTACACCGTCACTACACACACTCACACACTGTAACTTCACTTAACACTGCAGCTTCACCGCTCATTCTTTAACCTCCTGCTCCATCAACACCTGCACAAAGCCGCTGCTCCACACCGCCTCCACCTGGACGATTCACTGTTGATGCAGCTTTCAAGTCTGGACCTCAACCCCCTCGAACAGTGGGCCGAGTTGGAAAATAAACTGGACATGTCTCGTATAGGCTACATTCAAAGGAAAACCAATGGCTTGAGAAGCAGAACGCACATTAGTGTTGAAGTTTTCAGCAAATATATTGACACTATACCAGAGAAGTCTACCAACATCAATACACCAACACATATAAAAATAAAGGAGCAGATCTTGGAAAACACAGATCACCTTGGAAGTATCATGATGATGGAGGAACAAGCCAGGATATTAAATACCGGATCAACAAAGCACGTACAACCTTCATAAAACTTCTGGAAATCAAGCCAATACAAAACTAAAACAAAACTCAGGATCTACCAAAGCTGTGTATTGTCGACAATAGATTATCCACATTTCACACATCATGGCTGCGCCTATATATTCTGGCCCAAGACAATCTCAAACAATAAACTTCTCAACTTTACCCAACAAGATAACACGTACTGCATAATCATTAGGCGAAGACGATCCTGGATTGGCCATGTCCTCAGGATGGACACCAACGCTATCTCAAGAGTCGCTTTACATTGGACCCCAGAAGGCAAAAGAAAGAAAGGGAGGCCTAAAATGACATGCGGCGTAGAACCATAAAGAAGGAACTCCAACAGCACCACCAGAGCTGGGGAACCATCGAGAAGATGGTCAAAGACAGACAGAAGTGGAGAGCCAGAGAAATGTGCTGCTGTAATTGCTGTAAAAGGTGGACATACAGTAGCCTACCTTTCTCCATTGGTTTGGTTCATTTCTTACTGTAAAACAGAAATGACATTCTCAAAACAACATGGACAAACCCCCAAACCACTTGGCAATTGTTCACAACAGAATTGCATTTCTCATTCATTTCATTAAATTGCAAATGTCTAGGCTACATCTTTGCAAATGATGTGTAAGTACAAGTACACTCAAAAAAATGAAACATTGACTTTAATTAAATTTATTTTGTCAACAGGTTCCACACAAGTGTATTATGTTAGTTTAAAGCAAAAATGATAGGTTCATCTAACTTAATGTATTTGTATTACCTTAACACAATGTGAATTGACCCAACTAGATAAAATTACTTCTGATCAACAAGAGATATTTAAGCTCACCCAATCTAATTTAGTTATGTTATATGGACGTAAATAATATATTTACAGGCTACATATTTTACATTTGTCCTTTCAACACAATACATTTAAGTTCAATTTATTAAAAAAGGTTTTCATCCAACTTAACTTATACTTATTAGTCTGACCTAATTCTAGTTTGTCAACAGGTTCCACACAAATGAATTTAGTAAACCCAACATATTTTTGTTATTTCCTTTATTCACCAATATACATTCAACATTTTGTTGCCACTTGGTACAAAATAATACCCCACAAGACATTATGGTGCAGCATGGTTCAACACTAACAGTTTTAAACTACCATCCAACTGCAGTCCCACAATACAACAGGCTTGCAGTTCTCCATTTTTTTTGTAACAGCATGATAATTTAACCATGACACCTGCTGCTGTCAACTTTTATTTTAATATTGTGGAGGGAATACCCTGAAATGTACTTAAATTAAAGGAATAGTTCAACATTTTGGCAAATTGGCCCATTGCCATAATCCCTATAGTCATAGCAGTAGGTTCGTTACCTTTGATTGTCGGTGCAAGCTATTTTTAGAACGGTGGAGCAGAGCCGTGAGCTGCTCAGAGCTACGCTTTCCCTCATCAAACTCATCAAATACACAATCCAACAACCAAAACGCTTTCGTGGACAAGTTGTGACCTGCACATCCACCACGCTATGAGATAATAACGGAACGTTACGAAACGGAGCCGTTTTCGAGGTAAATACAGGGTACAGAGTCTGCTTGCTGAAAAACTGTCCCTGAACGCAACGTGCATCAGCGGTTTTGCATGAATTTACCTCTAAAACAACTCTGTCTGGTAACGTTGTGTTATCTCACAGCGTGGTGAATGTGCAGATCACAACTTGTCCACGACAGCGTTTTGGAGTTGTTGGATTGTGTATTTGATGAGTTTGATGAGGGAAACCAAGAAATTCCTTCAGCCTCCGTAGCGTAGCTCTGAGCAGCTCACGGCTCTGCTCCGCCGTTCTAAAAATAGCTTGCACCGACAATTAAAGGTAACAAACCTACTGCTATGACGATAGCAAATATTGAACTATCCCTTTAACAAACATGTCACTTGTGATGTAGCATTGTTACCCAACATTAACAATTATAAACCACCTTAATGCAGCATAAACAACTCTGCTATTTTCTAACAGATAACCATTTTATTCACATTCGACATCCAGATCAATGTTTGGTTCATTCATACAGTTTGTTCTTGAGCATCTGTACCTTGGTTGAGAGTCTGCTAGCATCCAGTTGAAGGAAGAGCCTCTGAAGTACAGTTCCTTAGGATAACTGAGGTTCAGTGCTACACCCATTAAGAGTTCATATGCAGAGGCGACGTCTCCCAGGTCATGTAGAACTTCAACATCCTCAATCACTATGCCAACATCAGCTGGAGGTGTGGTGGTGGCATCACCTCCCTCAACTCTGATGCTGTAGATGCCATGGGTAACTTGCTCAAGCTCCCTCTGGACAGCAGCACCATCAGTATCCTTTACATAGGGGAGAAAGAAAGGACACAACCAATCTATGAAATCACAGATTTTGTAGAATTCCAAAGATTAACTTTTGCCTTTCAGGTTTCCCTTAATGAAAATAGCATGATACTTCTAATATATCTCTCAGAGTTGACCATGTACTGCTGTCATGCATGCGCGCTTCTCTCTGTGTGTGTGAACGCCAATAACGGACAAAGAGCGCTATGTGGAGAAAAAGGAACGAAACGATATTGCGTTGGTCGAGCCAAAAGCCGAAAACTCTATTTGCGGCGGACGCAATTTATTTGTGGCGGGCCGCCACTAATAAATTAATGTAAGGGAAACACTGCATTCATTATGTGCGCCATGACCCCCCCATAGTCAGACTAGCTTAATCTAGTCAGAAGAGCATGAACTGACTGACCGACTGAAGTGGAGATGACCGGATTCAACTCTGAGAGATAACTATGACCTGGACGAACAAGAACCTTCACAGATATTTCTAATATACACTCAACAAGCATTTTTTTTTAGCAACAATCTAATGCAATCCAATACAAAAGCAATGCCATCATTTTTTTTACTTTGCTAAGCTTATACATTTTAAGTTTTTGTTTACATTGCGTCAGAAAATGTTCTTAAGACTTTGCCACCCTCAAGTATTTTAACAGGGTAGACAACACTTTTCTTACTTACTCAATAATAAACAAAGTAGAATTATCACCTTTCTGACAATGTCAATAAAAAATGAACATGTATAAGCTTAGTAAAAGTACAGTAGAGTATGGTAGAGCTGTTGGATTACACAGATGTGCCTAATAAAATACTCTGTGAGTGTATTTAGGTTTCCAAAAAAGCTTAAACAAACTGACTCCATGCAAATTTTAACAAAGTAACATGATTCATTATTCAGGATTTGATTTAATACAGGTAGAAACTAAACTATTAAAATTACCAATCAGGTATTCTTTGAAGAGGATGTTGGGGTCTTCATTCAGGTGGATACAAAGTGCCCTGAGAATCCACTCTAGTCTCTTTGTTTCATTCTAAAGAGAGAAAACATACAGAAAATTATTTTAGGACTTCACATAGACACACACTACACCTTGCATTTCTATAAGCATAGGAAATGAATGACAAACAGGAAATGAATAAAATAATGCAATATTTATATAGGCCTACAATAAATATAAACTCAAAAAGGCACACGCAAATGCTGTTTCAAACGACTAACATTTTTTTTTAACTAAATAATTGTTCTCATGTTAAACATGACATGATTTCCGGTCAGTCGTCATGGAAACGTGTCACTCATCTATGGTTTTGACCAGAGTGGAAACACACGTGTGTGTGAACACGAACCATACGAGTTGTCTGATGTGCACCGATGTCTCGAAGCACCATGAACCGGCTTGTAGCGCTGCTCCTCCGGTTCGGTGTTCTGACTTGTAGGGGACGACGTGCTAACAGCTAACGTTAGCAGCTAACGGCTAACAGCCGCGACAGCAGCTTAGCTCGGCCGTGGCTCTGTTTACGTTAACGGGGATAGACTTGATGCAGTCCTCTCGGTCTGCCGGTGAACCAGCGGGTCCAATGAGCATGCCCGCATCTCCGTGACATGTCCCGGTATGCTCGACCAACCGAGTAGCCCAAAGTTAATTTGCTGTTAACACACGCAGCATTTCCTGTCCTGTTTCAAAATAAAAGCCCCCCACAAGTTTGTAAATGGAAAATTTTAAATATGAAGCAGTGAACGTGTTAACGTCATGGATGTATTATATTAACGGTTAACGTGTTCACAGGGATAAAAGCAGACCGACCTACCGTCAACGTGGCATTAACGTGCGACTTAAGCTAGTAAAAGTGCCAGACCCTCAGCTCTCTAAAACACAAGCACAAATATAGAACGAGTGTTGTATCACAAACACAACTAAATCATGCTCAGTATGAATGAAATGAAGCAATAAAATGTCCTCTTACCTCTTTTGACGACAAACCGTTGGCAACTTCACCGCGAAAATCAAGGAAGATTTGATTGTTTGCGCATGCGCAGTCTGAAGCATTTTAATCTTCTTCTTACTGCCACCTTCTGGATGTAATTAGTATTTCCACATAATTCATTTAAATTAAATGGTTTGTGTTTAACCAACACATAATTATTTTGTACACATAACGAAACACACAATTACATTGAGTTTATTAGAAAAACATATTTTACCTCAACAAAGATATGTATTTTAAGTAAACTGAACACATTAAAATAATATACAGTGAACAACCCACCCAATTCACTTTTTTGAGTGTAGCAGTTAGCACAATTTCCAAGTGAATAGATCTGTCAGTATCATAGGCTGTAAGTCATCACAAGCATGCACAATAGTATTTTCAATGTCAAAATTTGTCAAGAACATAATGTCATGAATAGAATCTCTTAGAACATTTGATTGATTTGATTTGATTTGATTTGATTTGATTTGATTTAGGCCACATATCATTTTCCTTGTTTTTTTATATGTTTATATCCTACAGTAGCCTATTTTCTTTTTACTCTGATGTAGCCTATGGAAGTTACTTGTGAGAATAACAATTTACTTGACAATGTGTGATGTCAGACATGGGAAGTTACCGTTTTTGTATTTTGTTAGCTAAAAACCATAGGCTACAATAACCACTGTCAATGAAGCACTGGGCTAAGACTGAGAGGTGGATATGAGGGATATTTCAGTGGTCCTCTGGCATTGTGTAAGCACTGCAAGTCAAAATGTTTAGATGTTTTGTCACTATGGCAAAAGGACGATGAATTTTGGGGGCAATGACAAGAAAGGAATTTAGTTTTGACACGAGTTAACTGTTTGGGGAGAGCTATGGTGTTGTGCTGAACTGTTAAGCCAAATTATCTTTTGTTTTGAGAATGTAATTTCTGTTTCAAGAAATGAGCCAAACCACTGGAGAAAAACTGTAATATACTCATGTCTTCCTGTGAGACGTAACTTCATCGGATGCTTTTGAGTCTCACCTTGCCCAGGTGATGACGTCACGGCGGTCAGCCTCAAACCCCTGTGAGTGAGTGAGTTTGTCGCCGGGTGCGGTGGCGCGCGCCTGTAATCCCCGCTACCGGGAGGCTGAGGCTGGAGGATCGTTTGAGCTCAGGAGCTCTGAGCTGCAGCGGACTATGCCGATCGGGTGTCCGCGCTAAGTTCGGTATCGATATGGTGCTCCTGGGGGAGCCCGGGACCACCAGGTCGTCTAAGGAGGGGTGCACCGGTCCAGGTCGGAAACGGAGCAGGTCAAAGCCCCCGTGCCGCTCAGTAGTGGGATCGCGCCCGTGAATAGACGCTGTAGCGCAGCCTGAGTAACACAGCGGGACTCAGTCTTTTATTACACTACACCGGTCACTACACTCACTCACACACTGTAACTTCACTTCACTGCAGCTTCACCGCTGGTTCTTTAACCTCCTGCTCCATCAACACCTGCACTAAGCCGCTGCTCCACACCGCCTCCACCTGGACGATTCACTGTTGATGCAGCTTTGCCTTGAAGAACCAGTCGGTATTAGTGCATCTGATATTATCTATGGAGGAATCATACCCCTCCATAGATAGGCTACTCTTCCTATAGATACATTAGATATCTATTCAGGAGGAGTAGGCTATCTATGGAAAGTGGTGTTTCCGTGCTTCAAAAACTGGAAGATCAAACTTTGCCAAAGAGCATGAAAGTAAGCATGATGGATGTTGGCAGCACATTAGTCAGTTCTAGTTTCTGAGTTTACACATGGTGACCAAATTTATTAGGACACTTGGCATAATTGAAGAGGTTTTTGTTGTCCTATCTATCTATCTATCTATCTATCTATCTATCTATCTATCTATCTATCTATCTATCTATCTATAGTTAGCTAGATGGATAGAGATTACAGAGTATGTAGACAAGTAATACCCAGAGTGACTAGCCCATTATGATATGAACACACTAAATCAAATACCATCACATGTAGGCTATAGTCTTTTCAATGTCCAAATTATAGTCAAGAACATAATGAATATATTGATCTCTTAGGACATTTGATTAATTTGATTTAGGCCATATAGGCTATAATTTCCCTTGTTTTTTGTTGATATGTTTAAATTACAGTATACTGTATACATTTTCTTTTTACTCTGATGGAAGTTACTTTATGTGTGTGAATAACAGTGGCCCTTGGCAATGTGAGTAGGCTACAATGTGTGATGTCAAACCTTGGACGTTACTCTTATCGTGTTTGTATTTTGTTAGCTAGACAAAAAAAAACAACTAGTAGGCTACAGTAACAACTGTCAATGAAGCACTGGGCAAAGACTGAGAAGTGGACATGAGGGATATTCCAGTGGTCCTATAGGCAAATGTCAAAATGTTTAGATGTTTTGTCACTATGACAAAGGGACGGTGCTTTTTGGGGGCACTGACTATTTATAGTAGCCTATGTCAAAGGAATTTAGTTTTGACACTGTTTTGGGAGATATATGAGCTTTTATTTTGCAAGTGAGCTATGGTGTTGTGCTGAACTTTAAGACTGTTACAGCCAAATGATCTTAGAGTTTTGAGAATGTAATTTCTGTTTCAGGAAATGAGCCAAACCACTGGAGAAAAACTGTCTTCCTATGAGACGTAACTTCATCGGATGCTTTTGAGTCTCACCTTGCCCAGGTGATGACGTCACGGCGGTCAGCCTCAAAGCCCCTGTGAGTGAGTGAGTTTGTCGCCGGGTGCGGTGGCGCGCGCCTGTAATCCCCGCTACCGGGAGGCTGAGGCTGGAGGATCGTTTGAGCTCAGGAGCTCTGAGCTGCAGCGGACTATGCCGATCGGGTGTCCGCGCTAAGTTCGGTATCGATATGGTGCTCCTGGGGGAGCCCGGGACCACCAGGTCGTCTAAGGAGGGGTGCACCGGTCCAGGTCGGAAACGGAGCAGGTCAAAGCCCCCGTGCCGCTCAGTAGTGGGATCGCGCCCGTGAATAGACGCTGTAGCGCAGCCTGAGTAACACAGCGGGACTCAGTCTTTTATTACACTCACCGACACTACACCGTCACTACACACACTCACACACTGTAACTTCACTTAACACTGCAGCTTCACCGCTCATTCTTTAACCTCCTGCTCCATCAACACCTGCACAAAGCCGCTGCTCCACACCGCCTCCACCTGGACGATTCACTGTTGATGCAGCTTTCAAGTCTGGACCTCAACCCCCTCGAACAGTGGGCCGAGTTGGAAAATAAACTGGACATGTCTCGTATAGGCTACATTCAAAGGAAAACCAATGGCTTGAGAAGCAGAACGCACATTAGTGTTGAAGTTTTCAGCAAATATATTGACACTATACCAGAGAAGTCTACCAACATCAATACACCAACACATATAAAAATAAAGGAGCAGATCTTGGAAAACACAGATCACCTTGGAAGTATCATGATGATGGAGGAACAAGCCAGGATATTAAATACCGGATCAACAAAGCACGTACAACCTTCATAAAACTTCTGGAAATCAAGCCAATACAAAACTAAAACAAAACTCAGGATCTACCAAAGCTGTGTATTGTCGACAATAGATTATCCACATTTCACACATCATGGCTGCGCCTATATATTCTGGCCCAAGACAATCTCAAACAATAAACTTCTCAACTTTACCCAACAAGATAACACGTACTGCATAATCATTAGGCGAAGACGATCCTGGATTGGCCATGTCCTCAGGATGGACACCAACGCTATCTCAAGAGTCGCTTTACATTGGACCCCAGAAGGCAAAAGAAAGAAAGGGAGGCCTAAAATGACATGCGGCGTAGAACCATAAAGAAGGAACTCCAACAGCACCACCAGAGCTGGGGAACCATCGAGAAGATGGTCAAAGACAGACAGAAGTGGAGAGCCAGAGAAATGTGCTGCTGTAATTGCTGTAAAAGGTGGACATACAGTAGCCTACCTTTCTCCATTGGTTTGGTTCATTTCTTACTGTAAAACAGAAATGACATTCTCAAAACAACATGGACAAACCCCCAAACCACTTGGCAATTGTTCACAACAGAATTGCATTTCTCATTCATTTCATTAAATTGCAAATGTCTAGGCTACATCTTTGCAAATGATGTGTAAGTACAAGTAGCAGTTAGCACAATTTCCAAGTGAATAGATCTGTCAGTATCATAGGCTGTAAGTCATCACAAGCATGCACAATAGTATTTTCAATGTCAAAATTTGTCAAGAACATAATGTCATGAATAGAATCTCTTAGAACATTTGATTGATTTGATTTGATTTGATTTGATTTGATTTGATTTAGGCCACATATCATTTTCCTTGTTTTTTTATATGTTTATATCCTACAGTAGCCTATTTTCTTTTTACTCTGATGTAGCCTATGGAAGTTACTTGTGAGAATAACAATTTACTTGACAATGTGTGATGTCAGACATGGGAAGTTACCGTTTTTGTATTTTGTTAGCTAAAAACCATAGGCTACAATAACCACTGTCAATGAAGCACTGGGCTAAGACTGAGAGGTGGATATGAGGGATATTTCAGTGGTCCTCTGGCATTGTGTAAGCACTGCAAGTCAAAATGTTTAGATGTTTTGTCACTATGGCAAAAGGACGATGAATTTTGGGGGCAATGACAAGAAAGGAATTTAGTTTTGACACGAGTTAACTGTTTGGGGAGAGCTATGGTGTTGTGCTGAACTGTTAAGCCAAATTATCTTTTGTTTTGAGAATGTAATTTCTGTTTCAAGAAATGAGCCAAACCACTGGAGAAAAACTGTAATATACTCGTGTCTTCCTAAGAGACGTAACTTCATCGGATGCTTTTGAGTCTCACCTGCCCAGGTGATGACGTCACGGCGGTCAGCCTCAAACCCCTGTGAGTGAGTGAGTTTGTCGCCGGGTGCGGTGGCGCGCGCCTGTAATCCCCGCTACCGGGAGGCTGAGGCTGGAGGATCGTTTGAGCTCAGGAGCTCTGAGCTGCAGCGGACTATGCCGATCGGGTGTCCGCGCTAAGTTCGGTATCGATATGGTGCTCCTGGGGGAGCCCGGGACCACCAGGTCGTCTAAGGAGGGGTGCACCGGTCCAGGTCGGAAACGGAGCAGGTCAAAGCCCCCGTGCCGCTCAGTAGTGGGATCGCGCCCGTGAATAGACGCTGTAGCGCAGCCTGAGTAACACAGCGGGACTCAGTCTTTTATTACACTCACCGACACTACACCGTCACTACACACACTCACACACTCTAACTTCACTTAACACTGCAGCTTCACCGCTGGTTCTTTAACCTCCTGCTCCATCAACACCTGCACAAAGCCGCTGCTCCACACCGCCTCCACCTGGACGATTCACTGTTGATGCAGCTTTGCCTTGAAGAACCAGTCGGTATTAGTGCATTGGATATAGGAGGAGTATCTATTGAGGAGTAGGCTATACATACCCCTCCATAGATGGGCTACTCTTCCTATAGCCTACATGTATCAATCTATCTATGGAAAGTGGTGTTTCCGTGCTTCAAAAACTGGAAGATCAAACTTTGCCAAAGAGCATGAAAATAAGCCTGATGGATGTTGGCAGCACATCAGTCAGTTCTAGTTTCTGAGTTTACACATGGTGACCAAATTTATTAGGACACTTGGCATAATTGAAGAGGTTTTTGTTGTCTTATCTATCTATCTATCTATCTATCTATCTATCTATCTATCTATCTATCTATCTATCTATCTATCTATCTATCTATCTATCTATCTATCTATCTATCTATCTGTAAAAAACCCAATGAATGACATTTTGGGCTAACCAAAAATATATTGCTGAATCAATTTCTTGGTGTGGTATCAATTGACTGAACCTGTTAATCTATGTTGGAACGATCATTCTTTGGAAATTGTTGAAAGAACTAACATATTCAAATACAGTGAACACCCACAGTTAGCTATTGGCTCAATTAAAAGACATAAATCCAGTCAAAGAGATGCTGGCTGTCATGTGACATTTCATATGAGTGACTCGTTCAATCAATGACAAATTATTCATTAAGTGAATGAAGTCGAAACTTGTCCACAAGGCCAGTGCAAATGTGCCATTCGAGGAGCAGCATCTTCAGAGACCAGACACGGTGAGTTGATTCACATCAAGTTGCTAAATAATAAACTCTACTTTGTTGGTAGTTGTATCTTAACTCATCATGGTCGACATGTTCCTATAGCGAACAAGTTAAATAACCGTCTGGCTTTGATATTCTAGCTAGTTAGCTAACATTAGCTAGCTGACAGACTGACTAGCTAATGTTAATGTTGGCTGGAGGATAGCCCCGGCCATTCTGCTTATAGATCAGCTAAACTAACTAACGCTTAGTTTTAATATTTTTTCATGCGAGAAAGAAATCGTTTAGAGTCCCAATCTGCGGACAGTTAATCCAAATGACGCCTGTTTGGAAATTTGCTCCCACGTTTTTGGAGAAGTGAAGCTCCGCCTGGGAAGCAGCCACAGAGAGTCGAGGGTCGTCAAGGAGTCAGCAGCTGGTCATATAATTTTTTTCATATGACATATGCAGGACCCACTGTATATTGTTCTATGATTTATTAATGTGAAACAATTTTAATGTTAGTAAATATTATCTCCCACGTGTGGCCTATTGGTGCAAGTAATAATGCAGTGTTGAACATTGTGTGATGTAATTTCCTAATTGTTCTTTCTATACAGAACACAACATTACCATGCATCGAAGATCAGTTGCAATCCAAGGCCTGCAGTACTTTCTCAAAGAACCTACACTATCATGAAGACATGTCAGGTAAATCAACATTTCAGGCGTCAGGGGGAAACACTTCTGCTATAAATATCTTGAAAGATTTTAACGAGTCTTGTATGTACTTCAATTTAGACAGCTGATGTGGAGACTGCGACTGACGGAGTTAAGGTCGACATCCTGGAGTTGGTGCCAGTTCCTGCAAAGTTGCACTATTTGCATTTTTAATAAAGTTGTGTTAAAAAAAACATTGCTGCTTTCGTTCTGTTGATTCAGTATTTCTAGTTTTACATCCAGTTAAGAATTTTATGTTGATTGCTTTAATGAACAATTGTATAGAAACTAATTCCCTAGCTATTTTTCATTGGGATGTCCAATGAATAATTTCTAATTGAAAGCATGATAAGATAATGGATAAACTTTAATTGAGTGAATTCTTTAATGGTTGGGATAATGGATAAACTTTAATTGAGTGAATTCTTCTGATGGTTCGGCAAGCAAACAAATCAAATTGAGCCAACTAAGATTTTTTAATTGAGAGAATTACTTGAACAGAGAAATTGAGTAAATTAACAATAGCTAGGGAATTAGTTACTGAAAGATTTTACATTGGAGCAGCTCTTTTTTTTTTTACAGTGTATCTATCTATCTATCTATCTATCTATCTATCTATCTATCTATCTATCTATCTATCTATCTATCTATCGTTAGCTAAATGGATAGAGATTACTGAATATGTAGACAAGTAATACCCAGAGTGACTATTACTCCATTAAGATATGAAATACACTAAATCAAATACCATCACATGTAGCCTAGTCTTTTCAATGTCCAAATTATAGTCAAGAACATGATACATATATGAATCTCTTAGAACATTTGCTTGATTTGATTTAGGCCACATAGGCTATAATTTCCCTTGTTTTTTGTTGATATGTTCAAATTACAGTACATTTTCTTTTTACTCTGATGGAAGTTACTTTATGTGTGTGGATAACAGTGGCCCTTGGCAATGTGAGTACAATGTGTGATACCAAACCTTGGAGTTACTCTTATCTGTGTTTGTATTTTGTTAGCTAGACAAAAAAAAAAAGCTAGTAGGCCTACAGTAACCACTGTCAATGAAGCACTGGGCTAAGACTGAGAGGTGGACATGAGGGATATTCCAATGGTCCTCTGGCATTGTGTAGGGCAGGCAAATGTCAAAATGTTAATTGTCACTATGGCAAAGGGACGGCGCTTTTTGGGGGCACTGACTATTTGTCAAAGGAATTTAGTTTTGACACTGTTTTAGGAGAGATATGAGCTTTTGCAAGTGAGCTATGGTGTTGTGCTGAACTGTAAGACTGTTACAGCCAAATTATCTTAGAATTTTGAGAATGTAATTTCTGTTTCAAGAAATGAGCCAAACCACTGGAGAAAAACTGTAATATAGCCTACTCATGTCTTCCTATGAGACGTAACTTCATCGGATGCTTTTGAGTCTCACCTGCCCAGGTGATGACGTCACGGCGGTCAGCCTCAAAGCCCCTGTGAGTGAGTGAGTTTGTCGCCGGGTGCGGTGGCGCGCGCCTGTAATCCCCGCTACCGGGAGGCTGAGGCTGGAGGATCGTTTGAGCTCAGGAGCTCTGAGCTGCAGCGGACTATGCCGATCGGGTGTCCGCGCTAAGTTCGGTATCGATATGGTGCTCCTGGGGGAGCCCGGGACCACCAGGTCGTCTAAGGAGGGGTGCACCGGTCCAGGTCGGAAACGGAGCAGGTCAAAGCCCCCGTGCCGCTCAGTAGTGGGATCGCGCCCGTGAATAGACGCTGTAGCGCAGCCTGAGTAACACAGCGGGACTCAGTCTTTTATTACACTCACCGACACTACACCGTCACTACACACACTCACACACTGTAACTTCACTTAACACTGCAGCTTCACCGCTGGTTCTTTAACCTCCTGCTCCATCAACACCTGAACAAAGCCGCTGCTCCACACCGCCTCCACCTGGAGGATTCACTGTTGATGCAGCTTTGCCTTGAAGAACCAGTCGGTATTGGTGATAGAGGAGGAATATCTATGGAGGAGTATACATACAGTATACCCCTCCATAGATAGGCTACTCTTGTAAGTGGTGTTTCCGTGCTTCAGAAACTGGAAGATAAAACTTTGCCAAAGAGCATGAAAATAAGCCTGATGGATGTTGGCAGCACATCAGTCAGTTCTAGTTTCTGAGTTTACACATAGTGGTCACCAAATTTTTAGGACACTTGGCACATTGAAGAGGTTTCTGTTGTTTTTGTTCAGTTGGCCGTTAATCATCATCACGCTCTATAGAAACCAGAATAGCGTCATCATAAGAAGATTTGGGTAATTCTCCTTGCGAAAAACAAGCTCGGCATTATTCACTGTCAATGTCACACAATCATGTTCCTTCACAGAAGAAGCTAAATTATTTACAAAGTCTGGACCTCAACCCCCTCGAACAAATGTGGGGCGAGTTGGAAAATAAACTGGACAGGTCTCGTATACATTCAAAGGAAAACCATTGGCTTTAGTAGCAGAAGGGATGGGATAATATTAGTGTTGAATTTTTCATTAAATATATTTATGTAATTGCTGTAAAAGGTGGACATACCAAACATTAAAGTTAAAAGTGGATAAAAATAGTGTATCATGTTTTGGAGGCAAAAAAAAAGGTCAGGTATTTTCAGATCTGTCAGCTGTTAATATAATTTTGACCACCACTGTAAACACAGACAAATTTGCATTAATTAACTTATTTATTTGTTCATTACACTGGTTATAGTTCGTGGTCTTCTGGGTGGTAAAGTTCACTCATCAGTCGGTAGATGTACGATGGCGCGTGACCTCCAATGTTTGAGATGAAGAGTGTGATGAGCTCAGGTGGGACGTAGTCGAACACCGGACAGTGCACATTCACCTTTGAGAGAATCTCCCCTGAAATGCAAACAGCAAAATGTGAATTACCCTGAACGCATCATTAGGGATATTATTATTCTGCAGGAATAGAATTATTTTACAGGATTGTAAAACTGTTCTTTTGTTAAAGATGTGCTTTACCTTCGGTGAAAGGAAGCACCTCATGTGGAGAGACAAACTTGTGGAAGGTGTCCTCTTCATTTGGGAACTGAGGACACAAAGTGACTTTCCTCATCATTTGTTCTCAGCAGGAATGATAATAATCTGACAGAATGTACCGTCGTTTTACCTGAGGTGAGAGCTTGAACATGGGAGCGCAGACAATCAGCGGTGTGGAGTGATGTTTGGCCGCGAGGGCCAGAGTGTGTGTCCCGTTCACTGCTCTCAGTCCTCCGTTAGCTAGAACTGTTTGTGTGCCAATGATGACCTGAAAAGAGATCATCGCCACTCACGTTAACCCACATTCTCCGACATGACGGATTCAGAGTCCTGTGTGGTGTTGAATACCTTATTAACGCGAGACATGACTGCAAATATGGCAGCATCTGCGATCACGGTTGTCTCGATGCCGGCTTTCGACAGACTAGTGGCCATTTCATGTCCCTGGTGGGAGGTGAAGAAATATGATTTTATTATAACATATAACTATAGTATATAAAAGTGTCTTACCAAAACAATCTTTTATCTCAATCACACCAAACTTTCTTGTTTTTCCTGCATACATTTGTAGCGTTCTTTCATGTTACCTGGCAGAAGGGTGCGCACTCAGCAACAATGACATGAAACTTTCGTTTGCGTGCAGCGTCTTTGAGGAAGGACTCCACGGTGCGAGAGCGACCGATCGTCATGATGACCTCATTAGAGTGGATGTGCTCCAGGGCCTGCATGGCAATGTTGTCCGTTGTTCCCTCTGAGGAATACAATGGTGCAGAGAGAAAAAACAACAACACTGTAACTACACAGATTAAACACAGACTTGGCTCAAGTTTATTTACTGAGAATCTAGTACCAAATTGACTGATAAATTACTACTAAGGAAACATACCCAGCTCAGTCAGCAACTCATTAATGGCCTCGATGACGTTGGCTTTGAGGGCGGCAAAATGCTGTCTGAAGTTCTCCTCGCTGAGACCTCCGGTGGTCAGCAGCTTGTGGAGGGACTCCTGCTGGTCTGCCTCTTCGCTGCTGCCTCGAGATCTGAGGGAAAATTGACAGTCAATTTTAACAAGCAATTTTAGCAACATCAATTTTTAAAAAAAAACCTTCTCAGATTGTAGATTAGTGACACAAATCTGTGTGGAGACTGATGCACACCTTAAAAAGCTTTTGTGGACAGGTGCGTTGGAGAACAGTCCATCTAAGGAAGAAAAAGTCTGCCCGCACACACTGTCCTTTGACATGCAAAAAACGTTTTAATTTTTTTTGTGTGGGCAACTTTTTTCTTCCTTAGATCAGTGACCCAGCAATTGTAAAACTGAAACTGAGGGAAGAAAACCCCTGAAAACAACATGTACTGTAGTTGCTCGTCTCTAAACCTCCACAGTGTCATATTGTCCACTTTTCTATTATGGTTGAGACTGCAAATTCATGACAAATGTATGAGGAACTACAAAAGAACTACTGAAGGCACCACATTTATATTATATGTATGTTTTATGTTTATAACACTTTACTTCACAGGCCTACACTTTCCAAGTTAAGCTTTTACATAATGAGCAAATAAAGAATTCATATTTTGTTGTTTGAACTGAAACATTTTTTACCAAAGAAACCTGAGTCCTAAGAAATTACCTGTACAATGAACCAAATTCCTTCAGTTAACTTAAGGAATAAAAAGTTGTTCAAAAATGTCAAAGTGGGGCCGAACTTTGTCAAGTCATCTGAAATGTATATGCGTAGACGACTGATTCTTGGTATCATGATGGAGAAGAATCATTACGTATTAACCATGAATGACACCCAGAGAAGATACATAAGTACTAAAAGCACAAACAATCTGGCTACAACCATTCATCATAATCAGGGCAAATCAGTGTATAATAATCAATGACCCTGATGTGTAACCTATCCAGTGCAGTTAGACGATCCATAACTGTTCACACACCTGGCATATTCCTCTCTGATGATCTTCAGCACTCGTCTGATCATGTTGCCAACAGTGGTCTCTGAGGGCTGGGCTGCAGTCATCCTCCTCCCCTCTTTACGGATGATTTCCATCAGATCTCCTGAAGAAAAGAAAAAACCGTCCAATTTAAGTGGAAATCAAGTATCTGCAACAAGCCATGGCTGGTGACAAATGAATACCCACAATTTCTACAGTATTAATCACATCTTCAAAGTTAGAGTATAAAAGTTCTTTCTTCTATTTAAGGTACAGAAAATAAAGCTCTGTCAGCCTCCCTGCTGACTCTGTAGTTAACTAACACTTCATCACATCACAGACTCCCTTGAAGAAACGAACACCACTCTTTAGACAGCTGTTGCATCAGCTGC